>NC_134487.1:54053452-54125952 GCF_040206685.1 Ascaphus truei | reverse complement strand
CAAACACACAACTACTAGAATACTGTATGCACCTATAACAACCTCAAATCAACTCTTCCTGTCCAAGTTTCTTCAAGGCTTCAGCTGTTTTCCTGATTACTTTAAATATATTTGTAACTGTAATTTGTAATGTTGTCAGCATTATTTTGTGCCCAGGTCATACTTGAAAACAAAAGGTAACTCAATGTATTTTTCCTGGTAAAATATTTTATAAATAAATAGAAGTATACAATGGGCCTCTCACATTCTAATCAAATAAAGAGTATGCGAATGTTAAAAATGCACTATATATCATACAAATACCCTTGAGAACAAAGGCTTAGGCTGGCGGCGAGAGTAAGCAGGCTGGGGGTTAATCCTTTATTGGCAAATCCGGCTGCACAATTCCAAAACACCCAGAATCCCTTTGGTTTATCCATTAGTAAAAGTAAAACACCTACATCTGCAACACAGGTGTCTTCTCTTGATGTAACCAGATAACCCTGAAACTTGAAAATAAAGTATTTATCGTGAAATACTGGCCCTGAAGAAAGTAATTTGTAACTCAGTTGAAACACTAATGCACTTAAATGGCTTATTAAGTGAATTATAAATAAACTACATGGTGAGCAGCTTCACAGTGATATACTGTACAGTATTTACATTTTTCTAGCAACAGCATTTCTAATTTATTGAATGATATATAGTTATGACACCAAAGAATTTACAGAGAGATAGTGAAAGTGCTGATCAAATACATTCTGGAGCATGAAGGCAAGCAATGTGAAAAGACCTCCATGAGAACCTCGGGAGGGGAATGGCAATATGGAAGGCTGTCTGCAGAAATGTCAGTGTGATACTGTAGCTCTAAGCTAGATTCCTTCTGGGCAAGATCTGAAGAAAATATGGAACAGTACAGGTATGGCTATGGGTGAGGAGGGTCAAAGAAGAACTTGCTGATTTGTCCAAACATGTTGCAGAGACTGGAGGAGGCCTTATTACTGTGTTCACAATCTTGAAGAACAGGATTATGGACACCTTCAACATGTCCCTTGAAACTGGTGCTGCTGAGGAAGGTAGGACAAATCTTTAACACACACTTTATACATATGTAGCCCTTTTTCTGGACACCTACCTAAGGGACTACTGATTGCTGTCTAACACCTGTGGCTCCAGGAGATCTGAGCCTCCGCTAGCTCGGAGCCTGGGGTAATACTCACTCATTTACATAGCGCAGCGCCTCCACTTACCCAGGATCCCCATGATGAAAGATTTACCCTGGGCAAGAAACATACCATACATTGCGGGGCAACCAATCTTTACTACGTTTGTCTGTGGCACCTCACTGATCACATAACATGCATATATATATATAGGTATATCATAACATTGACATCACTCATAACACATAATAACTGCTCTTATACTAAAGTGGCTCGGCCACAACCAGAGGGGAATATCGTCCTGTACAGCCGTGGCTCCGCCACGCTCTCATAGAGTATGTCCTTGTGAAACTTAGGTAGAATATTGTCTATCCGCTAGCCACTTGCTTGTGTCTGTCAAAGTTAATACTAAGGCGGCATCAGCGCCTGATGACCGGTGTCGGTGCACTTGCTGTATACAAAGTACCTCCCGGTCACGGCGGTGACCGCACCTCTTCTCAAAGGGTCCGTCACATCCGGCCCTGACCTTCCGATGTCGCGCGGCTCCACCGTCTGAGCCCAGACAGCAGTATCCGTCCACAACTCCGTGCGCTTGAGGTCTTTCTAAGGTGACAATATCTGTCCACTACGGGCGTCCCTACAGTACCGCAACCTACGGTGACGCGGGGAATACTCCTATGGACCTGGGGATAGTGTCTGGCCTAGGCAGGCGGGTCACAGACCCCCTGCTCTCGCACTACCCATTTTTGCACTGTCCAACTCGCTTCTCCTAGCGTGGTCTCTCCCCCACGCTTCCTGTTCTCCTCCCCTACCAACCCAGCCTCTTCATTGGCTCCTAGCGTCAGCTGACTCCTCCAGGGTTCGCGGGGGTTATAGTTCAGTACAGAGCCCTTTCTCATTGGCCCGCTGTTCGTGCGTGTCCAGAGCGCATGCGCAACCTTTCCTCTAGACCAGTGACCTTGCAACATTGCGCAACAATATGGCGGCGCCCTGTACCAACTTGCCGGCGCGGAACCCGCCGTACAATGCACACATACACGGTGTATTAACACATCCTTACACATATACTGTATTAATAACAATAAAACTTAAGCATGGCAACTAAAGTTCCAAAGGATTACAAAGGACTATTGGAAACAAATTGATATTCCGTAATTATAGGAGATTTTTATCCAAAATGTCCTGAATAATACTTGGTCTTGCAGTGTATCAGTGCTTGGCACTATGGCCCAGATAAAAGTTAGAAAGGGTTATTACCTTTCTTATTGTATTTGAGTCACTATAAGAATACCCTCCTCCTTGGTTAACGTGTAATCTTAGAAATGGTGCTGATATTATGCACCTTTTGGTGATTTATACAAATTTGTTTGATTATTTCCACTATAGTAGTGTGTCTCACTTACTGAGCGGTATATGCAAGTTACCTTTTATTATGGAGGCTGCATTCTTGCGCTGTTTGATTGAAGATATAATTCTAGCTGGGTTGCTCCTACTGTTTGTGTATTGTGTCTTTGGGTTGGTATAACGGCAAAAAAACATACATGCTTACCCCGAGGATCTGCTGCATGGACCGAGGAAGAGAAATTTGTGGTCCTCATGTCCTCCCGGCGCTGTATTAATGCCTATTCTGGTCTGGCTCCGGTTAGTAGTCTCACACAGCAGCCCTGCAGTCGGCTCCCCGGGACTCTGCTCTCTGAACTGGGGGAGTTCACAGTTGTCACCTGGCACTGTTATGATGTTACTCCAGGTGGTTACTTCAGCTCACAGCCTCACACAACAGCTCAGTCATCCACTCCTATGGAAAACTCCAATGCTCCTCGTTTGGCAATCTTTGGCTCCAATTTTGATAGGAGTTGTGCAGGTAACTTCCAACAAGTGCTCACAAGGTTTCGGTATCTCACTCTACACGTTTCTCCAGGTTATACTGTATGTAGCTTCATTGGGGGTATATTTAACTGCATCATACAGCACCCTTTTTATAGCGATCACACGTAGAAAAATGTCCATTTTTAATAGGCACGTGTTTTTCCATTGTTTCTTCTTTATTTAATTTATAGTATAGTTGAATATCACCATATGCAGGTGGGAACACTTGTTTGATTATGCAAACATAAACACAGTACCGCAACCTACGGTGACGCGGGGAATACTCCTATGGACCTGGGGATAGTGTCTGGCCTAGGCAGGCAGGTCACAGACCCCCTGCTCTCGCACTACCCATTTTTGCACTGTCCAACTCGCTTCTCCTAGCGTGGTCTCTCCCCCACGCTTCCTGTTCTCCTCCCCTACCAACCCAGCCTCTTCATTGGCTCCTAGCGTCAGCTGACTCCTCCAGGGTTCGCGGGGGTTATAGTTCAGTACAGAGCCCTTTCTCATTGGCCCGCTGTTCGCGCGTGTCCAGAGCGCATGCGCAACCTTTCCTCTAGACCAGCGACCTCGCAACATTGCGCAACAATATGGCGGCGCCCTGTACCAACTTGCCGGCGCGGAACCCGCCGTACAATGCACACATACACGGTGTATTAACACATCCTTACACATATACTGTATTAATAACAATAAAACTTAAGCATGGCAAATAAAGTTCCAAAGGATTACAAAGGACTATTGGAAACAAATTGATATTCCGTAATTATAGGAGATTTTTATCCAAAATGTCCTGAATAATACTTGGTCTTGCAGTGTATCAGTGCTTGGCACTATGGCCCAGATAAAAGTTAGAAAGGGTTATTACCTTTCTTATTGTATTTGAGTCACTATAAGAATACCCTCCTCCTTGGTTAACGTGTAATCTTAGAAATGGTGCTGATATTATGCACCTTTTGGTGATTTATACAAATTTGTTTGATTATTTCCACTATAGTAGTGTGTCTCACTTACTGAGCGGTATATGCAAGTTACCTTTTATTATGGAGGCTGCATTCTTGCGCTGTTTGATTGAAGATATAATTCTAGCTGGGTTGCTCCTACTGTTTGTGTATTGTGTCTTTGGATTGGTATAACGGCAAAAAAACATACAGGCTTACCCCGAGGATCTGCTGCATGGACCGAGGAAGAGAAATTTGTGGTCCTCATGTCCTCCCGGCGCTGTATTAATGCCTATTCTGGTCTGGCTCCGGTTAGTAGTCTCACACAGCAGCCCTGCAGTCGGCTCCCCGGGACTCTGCTCTCTGAACTGGGGGAGTTCACAGTTGTCACCTGGCACTGTTATGATGTTACTCCAGGTGGTTACTTCAGCTCACAGCCTCACACAACAGCTCAGCCATCCACTCCTATGGAAAACTCCAATGCTCCTCGTTTGGCAATCTTTGGCTCCAATTTTGATTACACGTTTCTCCAGGTTATACTGTATGTAGCTTCATTGGGGGTATATTTATCTGCATCATACAGCACCCTTTTTATAGCGATCACACGTAGAAAAATGTCCATTTTTAATAGGCACGTATTTTTCCTTTGTTTCTTCTTTATTTAATTTATAGTATAGTTGAATATCACCATATGCAGGTGGGAACACTTGTTTGATTATGCAAACATGCTGCAAGGACAATATTCTATTTGGGAAAAGATTTTTTTAGAATCATCACTTCATACTAAATATATTTTACATATTATACAAATTCAATACATATTTCTGGCCAAATGTAAAGGAATAGACTGTTGGTAAAGCCTCCATTTTGCCACATTTTGAAAGGATGTGCTATTATTGCACTATATATATATATATGTATGAGAACAAAAATTGTAGCGCCAGAGTAGAACTGCAAGTGATTATAACCTAATAAGTGACTAAAGTGAATAGAATAAATTTATGTGATTATAGTGCAAAAAATAAAATAAAAGTAAAAATAAAATTAAAAATAAAAATACATATATATATATCAATTGGCTAAATGGTAATACACAATAAACTTAGTATATAAAATGGTGCAAAAGTGCAAAAAAGGAAAGATAAAGTCCAACCAGTCCTTTAGATGTTAGTCCATGAATAAAGGTAATTGATGCTGACAAAGGGGTTCTCCGGCTGCTCTCACATGGGATAAACCACATCCAGGGATATCTACAAACAGAAAAAGAGAGAGAGCGCATGCCCCATAGCATAACACTGTGTATTTAATATGAAAAAGGGAAGGGAAGGGGGAGGGATCACACTCACAAGAATAAAATGGTAAAAAGGCAATTTGTGATTATATCACCACCATCCGGTTCTGAGCTGCAGGATTTCGTCTTTGTGGGCTCCCTCAGGACTGCCTGTAGAAGTCACAGCTCACCGGATTCCTGGGGTGCCGTTTGCTGTCTGAATTCAGTCCAAGGACTTGGCTCTCCACTACGAATGGCCGCCGTATGGATCCCACGCTGGATGTGGCCTCGTGCGTGTGCGAAGCGTCGTAGTGACGTAATCGCGCTATCAGAGTCCCTGACACGTTTCGTCACCGCTGGGCAACTTTCTCAAAGGGCTGATAGTGAACGGAATGAAGTCCTGCACATTTATAGCCAGTCCGTCGCTTAGCAACCCGAAATAGGATAATTGTTTAACCCATGATATGCTGGTAAAGCTGGGCGTAACTATGTATGCTACACACTTATTAAATACATGAATAAATGGCTGACTGGCTGAATGACAGATTATGGATGAAATATAAACACATATTGTAGGAAGGATCTACGAAAACATTATACACATATATTTAACACAATGGATACTCAAATTCATTACTAATAGTATTTAAAAACATTTAAAAATGATTCAAATTGATGATCTGAACCGATAGATTAAACGGAAAAGTAGAATTAAAATGATAATTAAAATTATAATTATCCCCTGGTGTATATTAATTATAATATTAAAGAATATACAAAAAATTATATAATTTTAAATTAAATCAAACACATAAAATACACAGGGGTGGCAATACATTGAGATCCAATAATCATATGTTAGGTAATAAAGCAGTAAGAACTATTAAAAACTCATCAAAACACCATGCACATATAAACAAAATAATATACACATACATAATGAGCAACTATAAAATAAAATAGGTTTACACTACTGTTCAAGTCAAAGTGTATGGATATTACATGTACTCTAGGTCTAGAAAAGATATATATATATATATATATATATATATATATATACAACATAAGCAAAAAACAACCTGATGACTCAAATGGGCGTGAATACTAACCAATATATATATATATATATATATATATATATATATATATATATATATATATATATACTTGTTGATGTATATCGAATTATTTAACTATCATAAATAAGGTATAGATTTCCCTCATGTAGATATAGCAATAAAACATGATGAATCATGTATATATATTCACCGAGACAATATTATAAAAAAGTGATTAGTATCTCAATCACTACATGGGTATATTAGATAATTAACCAACCTTTGTGTTATAAATAACCTAAAGGTGGGAATCTAATAAGCAGGGAGAGGAGAGAGAAAAACTAACAAGGGCTTTGAATAGATGAAGAATAGATTTAAAAATAGTGAAGAATGCTATTAAAAAATATATATACTCATCAAATGAAACTATTTATTCAAATAGAAAATGAAAAATAAAAAATAAAAATGAAAAATGAAAAATAAAAATAAAAATAAAAACAAAGAATATCAATTGTCAGAATTGGGGTGGGGGAAGGAACCAAGGGAATGGGGGGGAAAGAATCAGGGAGGGAAGGAGGGAGAATAGGAATGGGGAGAGGGGGGGGGGGAAGGAAGAGGGGGAAAAAAGAGGGGGGAGGGATAGTGGGAAGGGGATAAACTGTTTACTGATGTGGGAGTGAAGGAAAAAGAGGATTGCGAGGAATCGGCAGACACACTGTTCTCCCTAAATTAGAGGGATGAGAGTCCAAGTGGGCAGAAAATCAGACTAGTGTACTGGCATCCAAACACTCATTGAGACCACCAGGGGTAAGGGTCCCCAACTGGTGGATCCAATAGGTTTCCTGTCTGCACAAGATCTTAAAACGATCGCCTCCCAAAGCACAGGGTGAAATATGTTCTAGGCTCATTACCGTCATACATTTTGGGTCCTGATTATGTATGGCTTTATTGTGTCGGGAAATACTATTAGCAATCATTCCCTTTATGACACTCCTCCTATGCTCCAGGAAACGAGTGCAGAGAGGTTGTGTGGTGCGGCCAAAATAACGTAGCCCGCAACCACACTGGATGCAGTACACCACAAAAGAGCTTTGAAAATTTATTAAATTCCTAACCTGATAGATAATATCTCTATTGGGAGAACTGAACTCGGATTGGGTCTTCAAATGTCTACAGGTAATACATCTACCTCGTCCACATCTGTGGTTACCATTTAGACCATTTACAGCTGATTTTTTAGACATATTCCCTGATCTCAATTTAGTGGGAGCTAAAATACTCTTCATACTTCTGGCCTTTCTGTAGACAATTGAGGCCCGGTCCGGAAGAATGCCTTTCAAATGGGGATCACATCTGAGAACTCCCCAGTGATTGCTCACTATCTTCTGAATGGCTCTGAAAGACTGGTTATAGGTGGTTACAAATCTAAGACTAGAATTTCCAGTATCTCCAGCAATCACTGGTGAGTTGTATCCCAGACGAGATCCTTCCTGTCTGTTCCTGGATACCTGAATCATTTTAGACCTATCTAAGGAACTAACTTTCTTAAAGGACTCGGAGACTAGTTTATTATCATAACCCTTGTGGATAAATTTTTGGCTGAGCTGTTCCGACTGCTGGACAAAGTCAATGTCTCTGGAGCAGTTTCTCCTGATCCGGTGAAACTGCCCGAGAGGAATGTTATGTAACCACTGCTTGTGGTGGTTACTGGACGCATGTATGTAGTTATTAACAGAGACTTCTTTAAAATGAGTAGATGTAATAATATTGAGGTCTTCATCAAACGTGAGTGTTAAATCCAAAAAGACTATGGAGGCTGCATCTATATTGAATGTAAATTTCAATCCCAAGGGATTGTCATCCAATGATTTAAGGATCTCAAATAATTCAGCCTCCTCTCCGTCCCAGATCAAAATAATATCATCTATGAACCGGCCATAGTACACGAGGCCTGCTCCAAGATGTTCATTTTGCCACACAAATCTCTCCTCCCAAAACCCCATGAAGAGATTTGCATAGCTGGGAGCAAACCTCGTGCCCATGGCCATTCCACAGATCTGCAGATAAAAAATCTCCTCAAACAAAAAATAATTGTGGTTCAAAATAAATTTAACACTATCCAAAATAAATTCTTTGTGTTTCTTAGGAATGCACAAGTCCTTATCAAGCCAATATTTCAGTGCTTCAATGCCCCTGGCATGGTCAATGCAAGTATACAATGAGGCCACATCACATGTAGCCCATAAATAGGTGGATTTCCACTTTATATTCGAGGTGGAATCAATGGCGTGGAGCGTATACCTAATATGTGACCTGAGCTTAGCTACAAAGGGTTGAACATGGTAATCAACATACTGGGATAGGCTCGACGTCATCGACTCCACCCCGGACACAATAGGCCTGCCAGGGGGATGATTGACCAAGGACTTGTGCACCTTAGGCAAATGATAAAAAATAGGTGTACGTGGATGAGGGTTAAACAAAAATTTAATTTCCATATTGGAAATTATACTTTGTGTGAGTGCCAGAAGAAGAAGCTCTTTTAGGTCATTCTGATAACCCATTACCGGGTCAGACTCAAGGGTTATATAAGAGGCCGGGTCACCCAGGAGTCTGCGTGCTTCATTAAGATACGCAGAGGTGTCCTGGATGACCACGCCCCCACCCTTGTCAGCCTGCCTGATAACTATTAAAGGATTGTCTTTGAAATTATTTAATGCGTCCAGTTCGCCCTGTCCAAGATTATTATTAACTTTCATTTTTTTGCAGCATAATGCCTCAAAGTCCTGAAGTACCAAACTATAAAAGGCTTCAATAAATCCACCCTTAGACTGATAGGGGAAAAAAACTGATTTGGGTCTAAAGGGTGAATGTACAATTTTTAAATCTTCCTCCAAATCTAACTCAATATGAGTGGAATGGGTAGACAGATTGAGGATATCAGTATAATCCTGAGATGTATTCAGGACTCCTCCTGATTCCCCTAAAAGTGAAGAGAGGGCTTCTAAATATACATTATCTTGTGTGCTTATTATATCAGCCTCCTTATTGACTCTAATGTTGGCTTCTTGTATATTAAAATGTCTTTTCAAAGTGATTTTCCTGATAAAACTATTAAGGTCTACAAACAGTTGAAAGGCATTGGGGCCAGTATTAGGAGCAAATGACAGACCCCTCTCCAATAGAGATATATCATAAATGGATAATTGTTTAGAAGATAAATTGAATATAGAACTATTACCCTCATTGGGGGAAATTAATCGTCTTCTGTTCTCCGTCTTCCCCTGTTGGACTCTCCCCGCTCTAACTCCTCTGCTCCTCTTTTTCATTGACTCTGTGATTTGTTGGGAGCCTCGCGGTCCCATAACGGATACTGTTTCTCCTTGTCTTTTTCTCTCATATATGTATATATATATATATATATATATATATATATATATATATAATCCAATATATATATAGCAAATGGATATATTACTGTATGCTCATTTGCATGTCTTAGACAGGTCTGCAACCCCGCCTTTCACCATTATCACCCAGCACACAGCACTTCCACTGCAGCAAGGGATTCTGGGAAATGACATGCAAACAAGCACACAGTGCCACTTTTTGCTTCAAAACCATTCAACATGGTTTCCCTATAGGCTTAAGCTTGCTGCATGGTCATAGCTTTGAGCACAGCCAGGGTTAAGATGCATAGCCAGCAAATCCACCCACAGACTGTTTCGACCTTAATGGGTCTCTTCAGTGTGGGGTTGGTTATGCCAGCTATGCAAAAAAGAAGCAAGGGGCAGGGTTTACCATACTCAGTTAAGTTATGGTAGGTAAAAAAAGTGACAAGAACCCTCCACAACAAAGCATATAGCAAATGGATATATTACTGTATGCTCATTTGCATGTCTTAGACAGGTCTGCAACCCCGCCTTTCACCATTATCACCCAGCACACAGCACTTCCACTGCAGCAAGGGATTCTGGGAAAGGACATGCAAACAAGCACACAGTGCCACTTTTTGCTTCAAAACCATTCAACATGGTTTCCCTATAGGCTTAAGCTTGCTGCATGGTCACAGCTTTGAGCACAGCCAGGGTTAAGATGCATAGCCAGCAAACCCACCCACAGACAGACTGTTTCGACCTTAATGGGTCTCCTCAGTGTGGGGTTGGTTATGCCAGCTATGCAAAAAAGAAGCCAGGGACAGGGTTACCATACTAAGTTAAGTTGATAATGGTGAAAGGCGGGGTTGCAGACCTGTCTAAGACATGCAAATGAGCATACAGTAATATATCCATTTGCTATATGCTTTGTTGTGGAGGGTTTTTGTCACTTTTTTACCCACCATAACTTAACTAAATTTTGCATGATGTCTTAGACTTTCATTTGTTACACGTTTGTGGCAATTTTGACTTGTTTGGAGGTGATATAATGCCACATTATTGCAACACTGAAGTATCTTGAACTGTCCCAGTGTCATGCTTTTCAAATGCATCCAGTTTACATATATGTTTTTCATACAGTTGGAAATAGATAAAATTATGCCTATTATTGACATTTATTATACATTTTTGATAATAGTGAGTATGTAACATTCAAATAGATGAATACTTGTATATATTTACATATTTGAACCAAAACTACTAGGAGAACAAGAGATAAAAGAATGTAGTCAATTCAACTTATTTCCAGTATACTATAAGTAACATTTTAATTATATTCCACTATGGAAATTTTTGTATATCAATGTATTCTCTCATTTATAATTCATCATAGTGTCTGATTAAATATCAGTTTGTTGCAATACAAGGTTTAGGGCTACGGCTGTCCCAAAAAGAGAAAGAGAACACGAGGACTGCAAACATCTCTTCCTCGGTCCATGCAGCAAAGCTCCGGGGTAAGCCTGTATGTTCTTTTGCCATTATACCCACCCAAAGACACAATACACAAACAGCAGGAGCAGCCCAGCTAGAACTATATTTTCAATCAAACAGGGCAAGAACGCAACCCCCAAAATAAAAGGTAACTTGCATATACCGCTCAGTAAGTCAGACACACTACTGGAATGAAAATAATCAGACAAATTTGTATACAGTATATCAACAAATGGTGCATAACTTCAGCACAATTTCTAAGATCACACGTTAACTAAGGAGGAGGGTATTCTTATAATGACTCAAATACAATAAGAAAGGTAATAACCCTTTCTAACTTTTATCTGGGCCATAGTGTCAAGCACTGTTCAACTGCAAGACCAAGTATTATTCAAGACATTTTGGATCAAAATCTCCTATGATTACGGAATATCAATTTTTTTCCCAATAGTCCTTTGCAATCCTTTGAAACTTTAGTTGCCTTGCTTAAGTTTTATTGTTATCAATAATTTGGTTAACACTTTCAGTTATTTGATTGAGCTCAATCTAGGCTTAGGTATACAAAATTCAATACCAATGTTAGTATTCATTTAATTGTATTGTTGTTTTTTTTATATTACATTTTAATGACTAAAAATGCATACATACTTTTCTTTACAAATCTCGGTCCTACCAGTATTACTTCCTTTATCTGATCAGATCCCCAATATGCGCCAGGGTGTTTTTCCTTTTCTAACAGCTCCTGAAGACCCGGACCGGAATCCCAGTACAGTATGTAAAACTTTATTCGTGCCGAAGTTAAATTTGGTGTAGGGCTCCTTTAAGTCTCCCAAAGTCCAGCAGTTCAAAATGCAACTATGTCCCTTAAATTCTTAATTTATGTAAATTAACGGCCATGTCTGTTCTTCCACGTGTAGGAGGCCACACTTCCCTAAAAAAAATACACAATTAAATAAAATACAATCAATGTTTTTCTTACCATTGATTTCTTCAACCCTGTCGTACATGAGCACCAACTCTTGACCCTCGACGCAATGATTCTCAACAGCCGATGAGAAGTACTTATTTTATTTAATTGTTGTGTATTTTTGGTGCTTGTTTTTTTTTTAATTGTTGTGCATTTGTAGTGCTTTTTTTGTTAGGTTGCCCATTGACTGCCATGGTGGCAAATCATGCCCATATTATATGGGCATGGTATACATGGGCATGGTGGGGGTAGTTGCCCCAGGGAGGGTGGTTAGGTGTCCCGGGTGAGTAGCGGTAGCGGGGCAGGGGGGTTAACTCCTTATTTACTATATTGGTTACTAACCGATCAGGTGATTAAGAGGTTAGTGGCCATTAGTTTGTTTTTTATTGTTATGTGGCTGCCATTGAGGACAGGGAGGAAGACAAGGAGGAAGACAAGGATGGCCTTCATCCGGGCAGGGGTCAGTGCAACTTTAATTTACTTTATGATGACTGGATAATATTATATTTTTAATGGGCAAATGAGCTATTATCCAGATCTGGATAATTGTAATTTTGCCCAATACTGTACTGTATGTGTTGGGGGAGGGGGGTTGTTGGGAGTAGAGGAGGTGCCCATTAATTTCCATTGGGGTTATCTTTTCTCCCATTGAGGGCATAGGTAACCACACTGGAAATCAATGGGTATATTGGCTAGTATTGGTTTATAATGTTTATTTGGGATAGGGGGGTTGGTGAAGGTGGTATTTGGCCCATGGTGGGTGGTTATGCCTACCGGGTGGGTAGCAGGAGGGGTTAACCCCTTCTTTACCTTAGCGGTTAGCCGCTAAGGAAATGAAGCTGCCTGTAAATGCTAGGTGAGTGCCTCAATGATCTCATCGAACTTACTTTAACAGGGTGATTTTATAAAAAACGCGAGTTGGAGCTATTTTTCAGCTTCCACTCAGTGTGTCTGAGCAGGAGCGAGACCTCTCGGGGAGATGCACTTCTCGAACGAGTTGGCAGTTCATCGGAGATTTCTGAATTGCAAACTTGCCAAATCGTTCAGGAACTGCTCAAAATTCACGATGGGTTAGTTATCGAAGTTTATAGAGTAGGCCCCTGTGTGTTTGTAAGCCCCTCCTAATTTTATAGATGTGCTCTGCTAGTCTTCTTTTAAGTGGTCTACTTGTCCTCCCCACAAGGACACTCCAGTAAGTTTACCACAAAACTGCTACTGCAATTTATAAAAGACTCAATTTTATACTCTTTACCAGTTGTATTAGATTTAAATGTGTTCTTATTAATGCTTTGCTTGCATCCATTACAATTCAAACAGGTATGATATCCTGTTAGCCCTTTAAGCCAGTCAGACTTGTAACTACACTTTTTCCATCAGCTAGGGTCTAAAAACTGCTTGAGATTTGGGGCCTTCATAAAGACAATTTGGGGTTCTTGTAGGAGGAAAGTTCTCAGTTTACCATCCCTCAATAATGTGTTCCAATGCTTTTTTATTATTTTTCAGATCTCTGGTGCCATTAAATTGTAGTCCGCTATGAACAGGATTCTTACATCCTGATTAGTTTTCACCTTCTGTCCATTTTCATATTTAACTAGCTCTTCTCTATTGACTAACTCAACTTCCTGTATAGCCGTTACTATATCAACTTTCTATATCTTCTACTCAAAAACGTTATTTTTTTTTTTATAACTTAAATTTTATTGAGTATTACAGACATATAGTATAACATAATATAAAATATAATTCACCTTCCCGTCGCGCATGTGCCTCCAAAAACATTGTTTTTAATTCCTCAGGTTGTTTTTCGAACACCTCCTTTTGGGAACAATTTATTTTGAATCATAGAAATTGCCCAGAGGTATGTTCCTAGTCCACCTCAGATAGTGATGGCTGGACACCAAAAGGTAATTATTGGTGGTAACTTGTTTGTGGTAGGTTTTTGTATGAATCTCAAATTTTAAAAATGGTTATTGAGGCAAAAAGTGACACTGTGTGCTCATTTGCATGTCATTTCCCAGAATCCCTTGCTGCAGTGGAAGTGCTGTATGCTGGGTGATAATGGGGAAAGGCGGGGTTGCAGACCTGCCTAAGACATGCAGATGAGCATACAGTTGTATTTGCATATTTGCTTTCCTGTGGAGGGTTTTTGTCACTTTTTTTACTCACCATAACTTAACTCAGTATTATGGTATATATATACTTAATGTGGACATGGGTTTTCTCACACCCTATCAAAATTGTTTGTAATTATCCTGCTTGCCTCAATTCTTATCCACACTTTCTCTCCCCCCCAGCATCCCTTTCCCTCCCCACCTTTCTTTGACACTGTCCCCTGGCTTCAAACACTTAACACCCTACCTTATCTACAGTAAATATCTGTTTTTTCTTTCTTTTTTTCCCCCTCTCTCTACACTGCTTTACCCATTGAATCCTTTGTATATCAGTATTGCTGACCTGAAGAAGAGAGGAGAACTCTCGAAAGCTTGTCCTATGACATAAATTGTTAGTCCAATAAATAAGGTATCACCTAATACTGAAGAACTCATTTATTCTACATATATATATATATATTTGTTTGACATATATATGTCAAACAAATATATATATATATATATATATATGTAGAATAAATGAGTTCTTCAGTATTAGGTGATACCTTATTTATTGGACTAACAATTTATGTCATAGGACAAGCTTTCGAGAGTTCTCCTCTCTTCTTCAGGTCAGCAATACTGATATACAAAGGATTCAATGGGTAAAGCAGTGTAGAGAGAGGGGGAAAAAAAGAAAGAAAAAACAGATATTTACTCTAGATAAGGTAGGGTGTTAAGTGTTTGAAGCCAGGGGACAGTGTCAAAGAAAGGTGGGGAGGGAAAGGGATGCTGGGGGGGAGAGAAAGTGTGGATAAGAATTGAGGCAAGCAGGATAATTACAAATAATTTTGATAGGGTGTGAGAAAACCCATGTCCACATTAAGTCCTTTGATTTTAATGTCAAAGAGTCTTATCATTCTAAGTTCAAATGTTTTCCGTTCTTGGGTGCTTTTAAACATTCCATTGAGGATTTTGATTTTTAAATCATTTATGGAATGATCTGGTTGTGAGAAGTGATGTCCCACAGGTGAGCAGTATCTTCCTTCTTCGTGATGGAGTATAGAGTGTCTGTGCATATTCATTCTTCCTTGTAGTTTTTGGCTAGTTTCCCCAATGTAGCAAACTTGGTCACATTTGTTGCACTGAATCATATAAACTATATTTCTGGATGTGCAGCTGTATGATCCTTTAACATTGAATGTTCTATGGTTGTGACTGGCTGTGGGATCTTGGCAAATGTGTTTGCAGAGTTTGCAGCGTTTGTTGCTGCACGGGTTTGTGCCATTATCCATGTCTTTAAAATCGTTGTGAAGCAAAGAAAGCAAAGAAAGCCCGCGAAGCCCTAGCCTACCAGGGAAGGCTCTTGGAGGGGACTACAAGTCCCATGAGCCTCAGCAGTGCCCCACGTGATGCCAGGGAGCCAATAGGGCTGAAGAATCTCCCTGCAAGGGAGATTTAGATACATTTTGCGTGCTGGCAGCACGTTAGTTGGTGACCGGAGCAGCTAGGGGAAGGAGGTAGGGTGCAGGAATCAGTGACTCCCTGCACTAGGCCAGCAATCCCCTAGGCCCCAGATAGCCCTGAGTCATCCTAGCTGAGTGTTGTAGGGACAGGCCCTAGGTTAGGGACTCTGCCCCATTATCTATTTGTTAGTAGTGAACCAAAAACATTGCTTGTTTGCTGGGAGAGAGCTGGACTGTTTCCAGAGGGGGATCGTCCCTGAGGGATCATCGTGTGGTGGATCACGGATATCGTGTAGGAGCTCGTCTTGACCCTTTGTGAAGACCGTTGCAGGCCTGAGCACTAGAGTGCTCGGCAGGTAATCCATAACATCAAGTGCACCAACAAGGCCTATCACCAGACATAATGACTGCGCAGTCACACATGCACATGTATATGACTTGGTAGTGTGAGACATTGGGGTTACTGGACACGGGGTGGGATCATTCCGTGGGAGGTGGCACATAAAGTGTTAGCATCCGCCGTGGCGCATAGAGTGTTAGCGTCCGCCGTGACGCATAAAGTGTTGGCGTCCGCCATGGCGCAAGATAGCGTTAGCGTCTTACGAGACGTTGTGGTTAGTGTCCTCTAGGGAGGGACACAGGTTAATGTGGTATGCACGTATGTTCTATGTTCATAAGTAAACGGTATTGGTTATTATACATACAGTCTATGTGTTTATTGTGTGATGTCCTGCGAGGAACAATTCCTGCTCTACTAGGAACCGTCGCAGGTGGAGGTGCTGCACCAAGTACAAGAGTACTACTAGTCTTAATATTTTGCCCCAGGTTCCCCGTGGCGGAAGCTCAGCCCTCCTGAGAACCAACAGGTAACACACCATGCCCTGGTAACATTGTATGTCCTTTGCACCCACACTATAATCTGCGATTGGGTGGGGGAATACCCGTTACACATATATACAAAATAAATACATTCTAATGGCCCCTAACCCCTTAATCACCTTAGCAGTTACTAACCGCTATAGTCATTAAGGGGTTAACCCACCCTGACCCGATACCAACCCGGGAGGCCTAAGCACCCACCCTAACTGACTATACCCACCCTATACCCATTGAGTAGTATAGTGGTACATCATACCCATATAATAATAATAATAATATGGGCATGATAAGCCTCTATAGCACTCAATGGGCACCCTAATAAAAATACAGTAATACATAAGACACACAATAATAAAATGTAACTAAACTCCAAAAAATCACACGTCACTAAATACAAACAGTAGGCAGCTAACCAATCAATAGCAACATCAACAATGAATTAATTAAACCATTAACCAATCTAAACAATTAATTCCGAAACCAACGCAAAATGAATAGTAACACTAACCAATGTAAACAATGAATTACTCCAACATTAATGAATATAACCATTAAAACTCCAAAAAATAAATTAAAACAATCTCTGAAGTAACCATAAAACATATTAGCTAACATAATATTACATTAAGTACAAGCGAACACCAATCGCAAACCATTAATTACATTAAGCATGAAAAAACAAACAATAACATCCACATAATACATGAAATGCCATAAAGCAACACCAATACCAATCGATAAATACCCCCAAATATTGTCATAATAATGTATTAATCTGTACCCTAAAGAGGTACCGATTAATATATTATCAGTCAATGTGCCTCCCCCAAAAAATCAAAAAACACATCCAAAGATTGAACCTGTAAAAAGAGACATTTACAAACATTGAATATATTACTTACCATTAGAAGCGGTGGCCCTCCGACTCCCGGGGAAACAGGAAGCTCACGTACCTTGAAGGCCTCCAACAGCATCCGATGCCATCCGCCATGAAGATCCGGCTCAGGTACCCCAATCTTCTTTTTTCTTTCTTTAATCACCTTCTTCTATCTTCATCTGTAACCATTTCTTGTTCTTCTTTATCTTCTTTCTTCATCTGTTAATCCAAAATACCTATGTTAAATCCCAGCCGATGCTGTCTCGTCGGCTTCTTGGGCTCAAATGAGGCATCACGGCCTTAAATATGGCTTGTGACGTCACATTTACCCTCAAAATTGTTAACAGCCACCTGATTGGCTGTTAAAACCATGTGCAGACTTTTTTTTTTTGCTGTGACGTCACTTAAAGGGAATGATGCCAGCCAATCAGAATGGCTGTGCTTCATTTGCCTTTAAGATGACGTCACGAAGCCGGGGTCAGATGGTATTTCAGCCAATCAGATCGTGGGAACAAATGCCACACTCTGATTGGCTGAACTACCTTGTGACACAGCGGCCATCTTGGATTTAGTGACATCACGTTAAAAGGAAAATAAACACAACCATTCTGATTGGCTGGCATACTGAGGCAGGAAAGGGGCCTGATTTCTTCTAAGTCCCGACATATCGCAGCTCATCGACCCATCTCCTCACCAATTGACCAACAATGTTGTGGTGAATTGGATTTGGGGCGAAAATCGTTTTTTAGGGCTGCGATGGGCTGCGATAGGCCGCGACACTCGACTCGCGGGTCTCTGAATCGCGCGAGTTTATCAACCATCTGAAAATGGTCGATAAGGGGCTGATCGCTGCTCAGTCAGCGAATTTCGGATGGAGATAAAATTTTGCGTCGATACAGGCCGTTATCGAGCACTTATCGAGGCTATCTGAATACGAGTAGCCATTTTGGTCGATAAGTGCTCGATAAGGGCCTTACGAGGCTTTCTGAATAAGGCCCCTAATGTGTTTAAAAGAAGACTGGGGTCTTTTTTCTTCTCAGGGGAGGAAGAATTAGAAGTAGAACCACCTAAGATACTAGATGATAAGAAGCTAGATTTAGAGTTCATTAAAATAGAAGCGCTTTTCTTTAAAGATACTAGAAAGTGGTTGGATCAGGAATATTTAGAGAAATATCTTAAAGACGGTATAATACCAAGAGGTCTCAGACTGATTAAAAATCCCACATGTGATACAGATGATGAGGAGTTTATTGCAGAATGGCATGCTATTTTAGACAAATATTCAAATGATCTGATGCATCTTATCTCAACACAATACACCAAAAATGTAACATTTTTGGATGAGATTAATAAGATTAAAGAAAGAATAGAACCCTTTGAAACAACCAGTCATTATAAAGGAAATTACATGGAGTTACAAAGGAGAGTGGATAGACTAGAAATATACATATTCTTAAATAAAAAGAAGAAATATAATAGAGATATTGAAGATTATACTAAGGGAATTATAAAGACTGGAGGAGAATCAAATTTCAGAATTCTAGATTCAGAGAACAGAGCAGAGAATATAGGGGAGATAATTAAAGATCCGATAGATCAGATAACACTTACCAGAAAGGATGGAAAGGGGGATTTAATAAGAACAAATATAGCAAACAAAATAGCTATCAACCGATAAGAAAAGAAGAGATTCCAAAGAAAGAGAATCTCAAGCCAACTAAAAAAGTGGAAAGAAAAGTAGAACCAAAAGAAAGATATGAGAAATCACCTCTTAAGGATGAGCAAGAAGCTTCGACTTCTAAAAAAGATTTACACTATCAGACACAAATTAAAGAATGGGAAAAATATTGCTCAAATGATTCCCCTGTACAGGAGGGAGCATGTGGAGGTACTAAGAGAAAAAACACTTTTTTAGATGAGAGGAAGTCCCCCAATGCATTGGAGATGAAAAACAGATATGCCCCATTAGCAGAGAAGGATTCAAACTCAAAATTAAGCAGGAAAAGAGATTCAGGGGAAGTAGAGGAAGAAAAAGTGAAAATATCAAGAACCAACCATCATTAAAGATATTCAATATAAGTAATAAAGTATTGGATGAAGCTCAATTAAGAGTAATAAGTAAAGGTCTAACTTTTGCACCAACCGCAGGTCCAAGCAGTTTAAATTTATTTATTGATGCTAATAAATTTTTACGTAAGTTGACTGTCAAGAAGTTCTTTTAATGAAAAACTCTGAGAATGCTATTTTAAAAAATAGTTCTGCTATTGATCCACCAAATATTGATAAATATCTACATACAGATTTAAAACCAAGGTCTAAATTTTACCCGAGTTTTATTATAGGTCATCATTTGGAAGTTTTTTTACCAAATGATAAATAAAGAACTCGAAACAATCGCCAATAGCAATAAAGCTTTTAAAAATAATTTAACAAAAAAAGAAAGAGAAGCACTGGAAACGCTTATCGATGATGAAGAATTGGTTATTAAACAGGCCGACAAAGGGGGAGGTGTTGTGGTAATGAGTAGGGAGTACTACATCAGAGAATCCAATAGGATATTAAAGGATGAAAAGACATACAAAAAAATAAAAAAAGATACCACCACAGCATTTCACAAAGATTTGGAAACACTACTCCTGAAAGGCAAGAATAAAGGTATTCTCAGAGAAGAAGAATTTAAATATTTATGGGTAGAATTTTTTTATTTTTTACCGAAAATACATAAAGCATACAAAACTCTCCAGGAAGAACTATTATTTCCGGTATAGATTCTATGAGCTCCAACCTGTCAGAATATATTGATACATTCTTACAAAAATATGTAATTAATGGTAAATCCCATCTTAAAGATACAGCACAAGTTTTATCAATTTTAGAAGAAATCAAATGGGATGAAAAATATATACTTGTGACATGTGATGTACTGTATCTTCTTTATATACATCCATAGATCACACACAAGGGATGGAGGCAATAAACAGAATTCTAACCGAGGATAAAAATTTGGATATAAATCAAATAGATTTTATTTAGAAGGGATACAATTTATATTGTCTAAAAAATATTTTTGGTTTAATCAGGAATTCTTTTTACAAGTATGTGGTACTGCAATGGGGACCAGGTTTGCACAAAGCTATGCGAATTTGTTTATGACCATATGGGAAGAAGACCACATTTGGTCTTCGCATGAGTTTGGTGCAAACCTGGTCCTCTGGAAGAGATACATCGATAATGTGTTTTTAATTTGGAATGGCGACAAAATCATTTTAAAACAAATTTTAGAATATATCAATATCAACAATATTAATTTTAATTTTTTATCAAATTTTAGTAAGACTGAAGTAGAATTCTTAGACCTGGTTATATATATTGAAAACAATGTTGTATTGACCAAAACATTTTTTAAAGCTGTAGACAGCAATAATTATATATTAAACAGTAGCTGTCATCACCCCAGGTGGATCTCAAATGTTCCTTATGGTCAACTCATGAGGATAAAGAGAAATTGTACCAAATCTGAAATTTACGAGGAACAATACGAAATATTGATGAATACATTTTTAAAAAAAGGTACAGACAAACAACCATTAGAGAAGCTAAACAAAGAACTGGTATTCTTGACAGACAACTTCTAATAAAAACCCCTAAAAATGAAAAGGCGAACAAAAGGATAGACTTTACTACCACATTTATGACACAATACAATAGAGAAGCCAATAGAATTAAACAAGCATTAAATAAACATTGGCATTTTCTGCAAAATGACCCTGTTTTGGGAAGTGTATTACCAGCTAGGCCTAATATCATTTTCACAAAAGCCAAAAATTTAAAACAAAAATTAACAACAAGTGTCCTAAAAACTAAAAAAGAGGACACACTAGATACGAACTGGTTAAAACTTCCTAAAGGGGTTTTCTCTTGTGGTAAATGTAAAGCCTGTGTTTTTTGTTGTGAGGGGGCGAAAAATACATTTAAATCAAATATTACAAAGGAAGAATTGAAAATTAAACAATTTAAAAATTGTAACACAAACTTTGTAATTTATATGCTAGAATGTCCCTGCGGATTTCAATACATAGGACAGGCTACCCGTGCATTAAAAGTTAGAGCATTAGAACATATAGGCAACATAAGGAGAAAAATAGACACACACAGTATTCCAAAACATTTCAATTTATTTAATCTATCCAATCCAAAAGACATAACCATCAAAGGCATTGAACATATTCCTCAAAACTGGAGAGGAGGCGATCGCGCAATAGAATTAATAAAAAGAGAAACCTTCTGGATTCACTGCTTAAAAACGATGAGTCCGGGAGGTTTAAATGCAGATATAGAGATTGGTGCTTTTATTTGAAATGCTAATGAGTTAAATACTGTTATAAGATATTATTTATATAAAATACCTTGAATTAATTCAGGTTAATTTATATATGTAACAACATGTGTGTGTCTATATCTCCTATTGTAGTAGGTTCTTATGTTTACAGCAATTTTTCTAATTTTTATATATATATATATATTTTTTAACACTTTTAGTAGAATATGATTCATGTTTTTAAGTGTAATACTGATCCCATTTTTCTCCTTTTTCTCCACCCATTTCATGTTTATATGAGTAATATCACCCCATCAACCCAGCCACTAGTTGCTATTATGATAGATTGCAATTAGTATATATACGTGTATTAGTATGTTTTAGGCATTAGACAGTTTTAAGCCTAGTTTTATCAAATTATTTGTATTAACTGTATTAATTATATTTGAATGTGTTATTAAAGTTATCGTTATATGTAATATGATGTATTGATAGGCGTTTGCAATGTGTATATACCGAGTTCAAGTCCCGCCCACCGGCCAATCAGAAACATAATAGACTAACCAATGAGAAGCCCAAGGTCATTCCTTCATCCAAAGAGAGAATAGTAGAGGTATATATATAGTGACATCTAAGGTGCTACAGATATGACTCCTGACGAAGTTTATGCGACAAGCGAAACGCATAGAGTTGAACTGCAGTGAGCCACGAGTGTCCCCAGCATTGCCCTGTGCTAGCCGTTCCATATTCGCGATCAATCACAACTGGAAGTGACGCGACGGACTACGGGAAGTGACGCAACACGACTCCAAACAGCAGGGGCTGATTGTGGACATACGAGCCACGCATCTATAGTTTTATGTGTCTATGCACATAGTGCAAATGTACGTGCAATTCTTATTGTTTAAATATATATTTATTGAACATGCAATGTTGCACTAAGAGTGTCCTCACTGTCACACCGAGGGAAATCCTGCTGAGACCAGTTGCCTTCTACTAGTGGGAAGAACCTAGACCACATTGATATACCCACTGCTGATACCCAATTGGGAAAGTGTGAGCCCCATTTCTATGAATACCTAGTTGTCATTCATGTAGAAATTACTACACTATATTATTATTATTTTTTCCACATATGGTGAAATCTGCGCCCCCCAAAAGCTACTTTCTACAATCAACGTCAGGAGAATTTGTATCTTCTCTTTATAGGGTTGAGCTGCGACGTTCACTATATCTTATCACTATACTTTTATACACATGAGCACCTTTATAAGTCTGATTGTAAATTTTTAATATCACTTTATTGTTCTCTTAAAGGAGCGCCTCACTTATTCTTTTGCACTTGTCACAAAATAGTGATGGCAACAATTTTTATATGGCTTGGGAAAATGTAAAGTTTACTGTTTACAAGACTGAAACACACTACTATATTGCTAAGAATATTTTATGTTTAATCCATAATACTGTCTAGTAAATAGAACTTATGTATTCCCCTTAATACAGTACTGGTTTCTTTTCATATTGGGTAGATGGAATGTTATTAGTTATAAAAATGTTTTTTTAATAAAGCACTTGTATTGCTAAATTCAATGCTTGTATATTAATACTGCTTATTATTAAGAAATTCAAATTGAGATACAGCTTCTATATTTTATTAATTCTGGGGCACTGATGGTGGTGGAGGGGAAATTGTTTCACTGTTTGTATATTATGTTGAAGGTTTATATTATATATAGAATTGGATTATGTTACATTGGAGATGAGGTGTAAAAAAGAAATTTGTCCATCATATTCAACCTACGCTATGTTAAATTTAGTCGACTGAGATATTATATTTGTATTTATATTGATCCACAAAAAGGGAAAACTAAAACCCCAGTGAAACAGCCCACTATGTCTAAAAATGGGAAAAAATAAATGTATTTCTGACTTTGATAACGGCATCAGATTTCTCCATACAGTAGATCAAGATCCCCTGTATTATTGCAGGTGCAGAAGTTAGATAAAAGTGAAAAATAATTTAAAGTGCGCAACAAAATAACTACTAGTGATGGTGACAGTAATATAAAAGCAGGTGAATACTGCATTTAACCCTTAAATTTAAACTAAATAGTTAAAACCACATAATACCACAATGTGATAATAAAAAATTATACATAATCGTGACGAGTTGTTAATTATAACGTCTGCAGCCGTAAATGAGGGGCTGACTAGGCACCCCCCTAAACACTAAAGAAATGGAAACAAAAAAAACAAAACAGCGCAAAATGCAAATAGTGAAGTAAATCATAATAAGCCAGGAGCGGTCATTCACACAGAGGTCTCTCTGGTTATAAATGCCGTCGCTCTGTCGTAGTGCGCCGTATGATGACGTCACAGTACACAAAAATCAAGGCACAGAAATGAAATGACTCGCAATGATGCCAAAAATAATGCAGCAATAACCTACTAGACACAGGTGTTAATATAATCCTATGCGTTTCGTAGTATAACACTACTTCATCAGGGATTGAAGTAGTGTTATACTACAAAACGCGTGGGATTATATTAACACCTGTGTCTAGTAGGTTATTGCTGCATTCTTTTTTGGCATCATTGCGAGTCATTTCATTCCTGTGCCTTGATTTTTGTGGACTGTGACGTCATCATACGGCGCACTACGACGGAGCGACAGCAGTTCTAAGCAGAGAGACCTCTGTGTGAGTGACCACTCCCGGCTTTTGCTGTGCCGGTTTCAGAGCACACTCTGTATGGTTAGGGTCCCCCCTTACTGTTCAATCTGGGGACCGCTGCCGTGCTTATACCATTGGAAAAACTTTGGACATTTTTAACACCATCTGAGCGAAGGGAGGGTGTCTACAGAGACGATATCATCATCTCCGGTTGCCTGTACTGAGGAGGAATCCCACAGATACCATCGTAGATGCCTGCCAGAGAGACCAGTTCCTGACTCCTGAACCCCTACTTGTCGAGTGGTAACTTGTGTGCTGTGCACACTCAATGCTTATGATCTAGCTGTTTGATGTACGCAGAATATTTATCCCTACTTTTTATACAATAATATTTTGATTTACTTCACTATTTGCGTTTTGCGCTGTTTTTTTTTCCATTGCAGAAGTTAGATACAGTAGTCTTGATGCTTCAGAGAATATATGGTAAAAAATGGAATATATCAACCATAAAACTTTCAAGAAATAAGTGCCCGTGTGAACGGAGTAATAATTTCTTTCTTGAACCCATAAGTATAAATGGATACAATTCCAACGAAACGGACTGTGTTTGATACTGGTGTGCACATTCAGAATCAGAACCTACCAGGGTAATCAGGAACCGAAGCCCTGGTTGTAACCGGTCTCTTGGTGCCGTCCAGTGTTGCAGAACCTAGAAACCACTGGGTAATGGGTATCCTAGAACAGCCATACATACAATAAAGGTTACTAATAAAACAAGTCCATCCAGAAAATACAGTTGATATCAACATTGTACTCACATGTTCTTATGTGTCCATCTTTTTCTTGGTCATCTGAAACTCTGTATAGACGTGCAAATCGTGTAAGATATGAATAGTGCGAAAAAAGGAAAAAATATGATGCCCAGCAAAGAATATCAGGGCCAGATCGCAAATAGAGCGAAACATTGGTATTTATTTAGACAAGCACCATGACATAAAAACAGGAACAAAAATCCTCTAACGCATTTCACGCCAAACTATCGCTTATTTTGGTATATCACTGTATAACGTTCCTTTCTAAAAATATTTCTATCCTGCTCATATTACAAGTAGATTTATCAGCCAGATAATTCTGGTATACTTACTTTAAAGCTTCTAAATAGTCATAGAGATATGCAAAACTATCCAAAATTCAGTCGCAAAATTATTAGCATATTGTTTTCAATTCCGCCTCCTTGTCATACATTTTGCCAAGTTTTCAACAGCTAATAATATCATAAAATTAGTCATAGAGTTTGCAATTTTGCAAGCTTTCAGTGAAATATAACCATTCTGTGAACAAAACATGATGTGTGTATTCTATTTATAATTTCAGTATTAATCAAATCTAGCAATATTAGAGAATGTCACAAATTAGCATATTAAGCAAAATTGTGTTTCACATTGACTTAATGCTTGTCGAATCGCTTACGAAATCTGACAATGTCACAATTTTTTTTTTACGGATGAAAAATGGTACATTTTTGGGACGTAGGGTAAAACTTTCTCACATATAGTCATATTTCCATTAACTACAGTATTTAAATATATGTAAAGTATCATACCAAAATAGCAAATAGATTACTGTACATAGGTTATGGATGTCAGGAGAGTATAGTTTTAATTATTCAGAATTAAAATAGTGCATTTATAGTAAGTCTTACATTTGTAATATTTTCTTTTCTTTGGGCCCGAATTTGCTGTTCTCTAAATCAATGAGGAAAAACCATTGTGCTAAATAATGGTGGGCTGGTTCACTAATGTTTTTGTTTCATTTCTAAAAAAAAATTATTTTGGTTGTGGTTTTGTAAACAATACAAATTTGAAATTTGTGCACACTTTCAAAATACAAACTTTTCATTGAAGTTTTGCTTGGCTTCGAAAGTTATGTACAAAGTTTGACATCTGAATGATCTTTGAAGTTTGGATTTTAAACCTGCGAACTGGGCAGGTTGGCTGGCTTGAAATCCAAATGTGCAAATTCAGGCATTTGTGTGGATGTCCAAGTAAAATTCGGAATCTTTTGAACATTTTAATCAAGGTAAAATACAAGCCCAAACTATCCTGAGGAAGGTCACTTTTGAGGACCCAAATGTTGGGTCTGTATGTGTGCCTTTTATATTTTATATACTATTTTTGGATTACTACAGAGTGCTGCCTCTTTTTTCCAATGGGACATACTGTATTTTTCTATACTATCTTTATGGGACAAGCACCTACACTTACTGAACTACCGGAGTGCCAACAGCTGCATCAAAAAAAATATTTATATATATATATATATATATATATATATATATATATATATATGTAGCCCTCTTTGTGAACCGGCCGACCCACCCAATATCTCATTGGTCCCTCGTGGTCTAACCGGTCCCTTTCCCTGCAACACACCTGCTCTAAAGGACTACTGGTACTGCATAACCTGTGTGGCTCCAGGAGATCTGAGCCTCCGCTAGCTGGGAGCCTGGGGAAAACCCTTACCCTTACTTGGTGCAGCGCCTCCACTTACCCAGGATCCCCCGTTAGGAAAGATAGCCCTGAGTAAGAAATACAATGACACTCGTATACGATAAAACAATAACTAACACTTTACTTAACACACACATATAACTCATTACATAACATCACATAACATAACCTGATGCTCTACCCGCATCACCTCAACCCAATGTCTGGTGTTCCCCAACCAAGTGTCCTGTGATCACCCCACACCCAATGTCTCGTAACTCCTACGGAGGTCGTGGGTGACTGCGCAGTCACTATATTAAGCTAGGCCCAGTTGGTGCACTTTATAATAATGAAGATACCTTCCGAGCACTCCGATGCTCGGGACCGCAACTTTCTTCTCAAAGGGTCAGACGTCCGTCTGATCCTTTCCAGGTACTCTGCCGGTGGACCCCAACGAGGGTCCCACCGCTCAACGGGAACTGCAACCGGACCACGGCAACACCAACCGCGTGGGAACAGCAACCGCCGCTATCCCTATCACTAACCACTGCTAGAGCGACAGCAACCCTAACCTAGGGCCTGTCCCTGAGGAGCCGCAACCTGGGATGGCTTGAGGGAAACTCCTAGGGCCTGTGGACATAACCTGCCCCCCCTTCCCCTAGCTACCCAGTCCTAACTGTAACTGCTACAAGCTATTCCCAACTCACCTGCAGCTGACACACCGTACACACTGTCAGCCTGCAGGGATCCACACTTCCCTGCACCCTTCCTACACCTTCCTTCTCCTCTGCCTGACTGACTGTTGCAAAGCCCGAGAAATGTATCTCTTTTCCCGGGCTGAGCTTCCTTCAGCCCTATTGGCCACTAGGGAGCACCTGACCTCTGCCTCCCTAAGCCTCCTGGGAATTGTAGTTCCCAGGGGCTGCCTAATGCATTGGGGCCGCGTGCGCGCTTCCCTCGCGCATGCGCGAACACCTAATGGCCGCCTCAACCTTCCTATCCTCTTCCCTACTCTCGCGCGATCTCTTCCTGCTCTAGGGAACCCATCGCGCGCTTTTGTCCTACTGCGCATGCGCGAGCTAACGCGCAATGGCGGCGCACTCTCTCCTAGCCGCCGAGCCGGTGGCAACGCGATCGCGGCCCTAGCGACGGCCCGATCGCGTCCCCGGCAACCGCAGCTCCGATCTGCTCCCTGCTCTGGCCCCCACCCTCGCGAAGTGCCGGCGGGTCCGTCAAGGCCTCCGGCGGCACCCGCTACCGCACGGCACTCGCGGAGGGGGGCCAGAAAGCTCAAATTTACCTCGGGGCTACATATATATATATATATATAATATATACAATGGGTGACAATAGAGCAACGTTTCAAGGCCCCCATGGCCCCTTCTCAGGCTTGGGGCCAGGAGGCCTTGAAACATTGCCCTAGTTTGTATAATTAACAGTGTGTGTCTGCTAACTTTCCTTTCCTTGTGGGTTCTGATATTTTTTGTATTGTCATTTTTTTTGATACATTAAAGAAGAAAATTCACAAGACCAAAATGAAAACATGTGTTAATCATTTTCTATTGTTTATTTTTGGAGTGCTGATCCAGTATGTTTTTTTTTTTTTTTTTTTTTTTTTTTTAATAGTGGTATTCATACAGCAGAATGGATGCAGGGTCCTAGCAGCACCTCCATCTGAATGATATAAGACAGGGGGAGTGCAAGTTCGTTTTATTTTTTATTATATTCTGTTATTAACACCATTGAATCTTATGGAAACTGTGATTTTCTCCATTATCACTCGATAGTTTGTGTTATCAGTATGTCAAATAAAGCGTGCTGCATTTGTAGTGTTAATCAGAAGGAAATAACTCCAGGGCTAGGAAAGGGACACACCTGTTCAACATTATTTACCCTTCTTTTGCTCTGCTGCATGGAATATATAAATATTGGAATTTTTAATGCAACCCACTTCAATCTTATCTACAAACTAGCACTGTCCACACACAAGTGGATTGTAATGCACGTGAATCACAAGCTATAGGAATTTTGGACAAACGACTTTTAGTTTGTGGAATTTAATAGTAATTCAATGTTAAGATTTCCCAATGGAGGGGATGTTGGAGATAACAACGTAGTTAACAGCATGAAAATGTAATATTTGTTTTGGTTATAGGAGATAGAGAGCGGGGCTATTGTAATGTTTAGATCTATCTATATATATACTGTATATATAATGTGCTACCAAAACATTTCTACCACCATTTTCTGAGTGATTTAAACGGTAATTCTGTCTGATATTCAACAGGCCACAATGCGTGGTATCATCCCCCAATCTTACAATAACTGCCATTCAAGACAAGTAAAATGCTTTATATACAGTATAAGAAAACTAAAGTAGCAGTAGTAAAAATACTACAGTATATGATTGTTGGCGAAATTCCATTCTCAAACAGGGTTTTGTTTTTTAGAATACATATTTCTACAGGAGACCAACATACATTAGTTAGTGTTTATTGTGATATGGGGCTGTTTCTAGATATCCTGAAGCGAGCATTTGGGCTGTGTTTTGCCAAAATTTACCATGGACTTAAATAGGAAATTTCGAGCAAAAACAGCCTGATTGGCCAATTCGGCGCAAATCAAATCCCCCCCTTAGGGTCTTATTTTAAAAACAGTGAAGGGGTCATTTTTGAAGACAATCCCTGCAGACTTTAATGGGGATTTGTGGCCAAACAGGGACCAAACGTCAAACTTGGCATATAAAAAACTTACCCCTTTTATTTACTTTAAGCACATGCTTTAGGCTGCGGTCCCAGTGCTCTCTGCTGCACGCGCGCCTGGCGGTACGTGCACAGACTACGGCCGCGATCTGCGGTCTGTAGGGGAGCTATGACATGCGCGAGGAGCATGGCCATGATGGGGGTGCGGCCATAGCGGGGCATATCTGACCTTCCATTGGCCGTCCGCCAAGCACCTGACTGCGTCGCGGCACAGGAAGACAAGATTCTTTGTCTTCCCTGCCAGCGTATGCATCACAGTGCTTTGCACGCTCACATGGCCACGGCCTCTGGGGCCTGCCACATAGAGGGCTGTTCTGTGGTGTGTGGCGTGCACGCCGCAGCACGCGCCGCAGCAGCCACTGGACACCTGGCCTTACAATTATAAAATCTCTTGCTAATTTGTCCCCCTTTAAATCCAATGCATAGGAAAAATAATATGCATTTGATTTTATTAATTATTTAACTTTGTCAATTCAATTAATGTAGAAGGTGCAAAATTAATTTAGATTAAATCAGTCACTGCAGGTTTTGCAGCTAAACAGTATGTCATTGATACGGTAAGTATGTAAATTAATAATAAAAATATTGTAGACCACACATACAGTACCTAGTTTAAAGATCCCCAATGATTTATCAAATGTGTTATTATATTCTGATTAAAACGTTGAACATATTGCAAAGAAAAAATCTGGTGCAATGTTTTAAAAGGAAAATAAATCAGCAATTAGACAAAATAGTGATGCACATGCAGACCACATGAGGAGGACAAAGGTATTCTTTGCAGCTGTTGCTGGAAATATGTAATTTGATGTAAGCATTCACCTACCAATCATGCTCACAATGAAAATCTACAACACAGCATTGCATTCAAAAGGAATGACTAACCCAATAACAAAGAATTTAGATGTTATAAGTAATAACCTTTGTGATTAAATGATAGAATAATAAATCTGCCCTTTGAACTTCCCTGTTATAATCTAGTAATATCGCTTTAGTAATTTTACACTCTGCAGAAACCAATTCTTCTAATGAACCATAATAATAGTTCACAATAAACTTTTGGGCTTTCCAACTTGAATAAATAATTAACTAATCAAACATTGCTTCAACATATTAGTGTGGGCATTTTACAAGGATACAATGAAATAATTGCATGGTACAGATCTAGACAGACTTACTGTCCTGAAGCCATGGCAAAAAATGGAAAATGCCACAGCTCCGAAGAAGGTCAAAGCCGCGGAGACATGGGAGTGTGGGTGGGGGGGGGGGGGGGGAAGGTGGGTAAGTCCAACTTCTGTATCAAACTTTCGTCTGTGTTAATCCCTGCTGCCAAAGGATTCCATGGTTGCATACCCATGGCTTTCTACCAACGTCTTTCTTCATCAGTGGGAACATTAAGTCTTGCTACATCTGTATGTAATATTTATTTATATAATGTTTTACTAGAAAGAAATACATTGAGAGTTACCCCTCGTTCTCAACTATGTACTGGGATAACAATACATGGTTACATTAAATGAACAGGGTTTTACATTATATTTAAAGACGTTTCATGAACTGTTAAAGATAATATATGTTATGAACGTATGTAACAATTAACGACCAGATTAAAATGTGAGACAGCTGAAGTCTTGAAAGAACTTAGATTGGTGGGGGCTTTGAGGGTCTCACGTAGATTGTTCCAGTTGTGAGGTGCATGTTAAGAGAAGGAGAGACAGGATTAGTTGTTGAACCTTTGGAACATGAACAGTCTTTGGAGTCAGATCTCAGGTGATAAGCACTGCGTGTGGTAGGGGTGAAGAGTTTGTTCAGATAGGTGGGTAGCTTGCCCAGAAAGTAGTTGAAGGCAAGACAGGAATAATGAACCTTCTGTCTGGACTCATGAGTTAGCCAATCTAGTTCTTGGAGTATTCCACAGTGATGTGTGTTGTGGTTACATTGTAGGACAATGCGACATATTGAGTTATAGAGGGTATCTAGCTTTCTAAAGTGAGCTTGGGTTGCTGTACCATATTCTATGTCCCCATAATCTATCATTGGAATTAGCATCTATTGTGCAATGCGCTTTCTGACCAGCAGATTTAGGGAGGATTTGTTCCTATAAAGTACACCCAGTTTAACATAGGTTTTGAAAGTCAGAGTATCAATATGCAATCCAAATGTTAAATTGGGGTCAAACCATATGCCCAGATATTTAAAACTAGTGACAGGAGCTAGAATTGTGTTAGAGTTAGTTCTGATATGTACCTCTGTTGTTGGTAGCTTTAGAAATGTAGCCTTAGTCCCAAATAACATTGTTACAGTTTTGTCAGTGTTTAAAAACTGTTTGTTTTGGGAAATCCAGTTTAAAGTCTTGAAAAATCAGATTGAATAACGTGAAAAAAGGGGTTGAAACAGCTAAACACCCCACAGATATGGATATATTAAAATTGATATACAGTAAATGACTCTTACACTGATATATAAAGTCAGTCTTAATGAACCTAGAATCACCAATGTGATAGTCCTACAGTACAGCCAAATTCCAAATCAGAGGGATTTTCCAAATCCCCCAACAAAGTCTTACAAAGGAAATTTGGACGTTCCAGGGTGCATGGACTGTGCACAATGAGGCAAAGGGAAGAAAAGGAAGAGGAAGATAATGAAAACAATTATGCACTGTATAATGATGGTATCCAAAATATATATATAGATACAGATACACTTAGCTCAGTAGAATGATCTTCTCTGGGATACTTGATGTGTGTTCTCCTTCTGCAGTCTTCAGATGATAGAGCACTGCATCTTAGTGAAGGAGTACAGAGAAATGCATGTCATAACCCTGGGCTGCACTCCGGTTTAGGCTCCTTCTGGTACCGCCGAGATTCTGCCAAGCTCCGTGTTCAAGTTGTACTTCCGGGTGTGATGTGTGTGTGACATCAGAGCCAAACTATGGTGGCTCAGTTTGGACACCCAATGCGTTTCGCAAAGTCTATTGCTTCATTCCCTGATTACTTCATCTTCTTAGGCCTGGCTGGCTCTTGGACGTTTTGGCCTGTAAAGAGAGAATATTAAATACGCATATGCAGGTCATTCAATTTCTGCGCATGCGTGTCACAATGTACTCTGTTGAAATGCATGTGCGTGCCATAGAATTTCTGTGCATGTATTTCTCTATGGAACCTAGTTGAAAATAAAATAACTGTACTGTACAAGAGGTATGAATTACAGTACTGTACATTACCTGACAGGATTTATTTCTTGCATGAAAACGGTGTCGGCTTTGTCCCGACGCTAAACCTGAAAAACATTAATGAACAGAAGAATTAAACAATGACTAAATTATGAATTGTTGCATATTTTAGACACTGTACTACAGTCACATAAGACTACAATCAAATCTTCTTGAATCGCCAACTACTATAATATCTTATTTAGAGAAGAAAATACAGTGGATGCAGGAATTAAAGTATAGTACCTGGCAGTATTGATGGATGGGTTTCCTGAACGAACACAGTGTTGGCTTTGTCCCAACGCTAAACCCGGAAAACATAAATGAACAGAATAATTAAACAATAAATACAATAGTGCTCAATTTAAAAAAAATGTAAAAAAAAAAAATCCAACCTATATTTATTAGGTTAAAAACATTTCTGTTGTATCATTATTATTTTTAATACAGATATTCCTAAACCTGGCCCTGAGGACTCCAGCCATGAGCCCTATGATGCTGGTAAAGAGCATTGATGGTGTCTTTGATGGCTTATAAACTGATTGTGGTTATTTTAACTAGTTCTTCAGTTCTTCCATCATGCTTTTCCTCAAATTGGCCGGAAGTGCCCTCTTCCCCCTCGAGCCATCAACATTTACTTGTTGGAACCACAGAGTACCCAGCTCAAAAGTGACATGGTGCTTGAAAGTAGCAGGGCTAATCGACTAGGCTGTCATCTGCAGTTGTTAACATATCTGGCCACAGTGTCCATTGGAATAAGTTAAATCAGGATGTCACGTACTGGACTTGACCACCTCACCTGTTGTCATAGACTGGGTGGTGCTGCAGGTGTGCTTCGGTGAGCAGACATGGCTCTATGTTGTGGGATGATGCTGTCCTGTAGTTCTTCATCCGGGGTTCTCATTGCTGATCTTTCCTCCATTCTGGGATATTTTCCAAAAACAGGGTATAACAAAGAGACAGAGATGCTCTTCTCAGGTACTTAACACATTTCGCTTGGGTACAAGCTTCGTCAGGAGTATTTTACTAACACACATATACATATATAGGCACCTGAACTTGGCCATTGGTTGATTAGTTTAAAAAAACGGGGATTGACAGTTAAAAAATTAAAAATCACAAATACAATGGACAAATATGTTAAAAATTAAATGAAATTGGGGTTCCTATTTACCGGGGGACTATTGAATGTGAACACATTGATAACAAAGTAGACCAGTGCTTATAACTGGAATTGTTGTGCATATTGATCTCTAACTGGATTTATAAAAATACAATCAGATTTTTGATCTATCCTTGTGAGGATTAAGGTACACAGATACTCATCCTATAGTTACAAGATGACAAATGTTACCATTAATGGTATTGACACCAATAACTATCTATTCCTTAATACAGAACATATCGAAAACTGAACAGTTCAACAAACATGGGGAACTTCCAAAAAAAACCAATGCAGCAGCACTCGTGTTGGAGATATCTACAGTACAGTTTGTCCAGATTGAACTCATCTCTGGCATACAAATGATTACTTATGTTTGGAATGCTGATTTTATAAAGCCAGTGAATAGTAATTCATTTGGGCACATATATATATATATATATAAAAAATTGAGCACATATATTAAAAACATATATAAAAAATATAAAACACATACAGAATATAAAAAACACTAATTCAATGCATTCTTCATCCAATCCCTTGGACTCATTGTCATATAACGGAATGAAGAAATAAAAACATGAGAGCAGGGATTAGTTATTTGGAAACAAGTTATTAACCAGCATTAAAGGTCTTAAAGGTGGATAGAGTGGGGGCTAGTCGGATATTGAGCGGAAGGGCATTACAGAGGTGTGGGGCAGTCAGTGAGAAAGGTTTAAGATAGGAGAGGGCTTCAGATACAAAAGGGGTAGAGAGAAGATATAATTGGGCAGAATTCAAGAGTCGGGACGGTGTGCAGCGGGAAATTAGTGATGAAATGTAAGGAGGAGCAGAAGAGTGTGAAACTTTAATTGTGAGGAGGCTAATTGAGTGTGTGATACGGGATTTGATAAGAATCCAGGGGAGGGATTTCAGTAGGGGAGATGCTGAGACAGATTTAGAACAAAGTTGAGTGATTCTGGCAGAAGCATTTAGGATAGATTGTAGGTGAGAAAGGTGAGAGGCAGGAAGGCCTGACAGCAGGATTTTATAGTAATCAAGACAGGAGAGAATAAGGGCCTGTGCCAGAGTTTTTTGTGAGGTCAAGAGTACACTGGCGACACACTTTATTCGAGCTCGGCTAGTCCCATGAATTCGGGTATACTCGGGTGTATTGAGGTTTGTGACTGTTTTCTGCCCGAGTGCATTGCGTTATTTTCCAGGCAGGGATTGAAGCATTTTATTCCCGCTGGCTGCAATACTGCACAGTATATATATATATACTGCATTACAATTCATGAATTTATGCCATCTGGTAGACACGCGAAGCATTGCAGCCTATTAAATCCTAATCATTATCATTTAACAGATCAGCCGCCCATCAGCCAGGCATGAACCATGGCTGGGAAGGCAAACGCAACGGGGCTTGTCAGAGGTGAGGAGCGGCGCATTCCAGGTATCTGCCAGGTACATACTGGGTATTTGCTCGAATAAAGTGTGTCGCAGCAGTAGCTATATACTCCGCCGTACCAAGGGAATGCTGGTTTGCATTTTTTCTACAAATCAGTCCTGGGTTCTTGTTCTTTATCCAATCGTCCCCAAAGGCAATCAATCTCATCCCATGCAGATTGAAGTGCATGAGCTAAGACATCTTTACCTGGGTTCAAGACTTCATCTCACTCTTTTCCAACCACTCCATAATTATTCTGCTAGTTGCTCTAGGCTACAGCATATCTCGGCTCTTTACCTTGGTAAGCTCTGAAGCATTATTGGTACCATGCTCACACAACGATCGCTGCAGACCGACACTTCTGTAGCTCAGTCTGTGGGCCATGGTGCAATGTCCATGGTAGCCCCACCTGACGATCCATTGAGGGTTTCCCAATTTTTCTTTTTCTCAATGAAAACCCACTTTTTACAATCGGGCAAAAATGTTTATCTCGCAATGGGCGAGTTGTGCAAATGCTGAGAAAATTTATTTTTAGCCCACAATAGAAGCACAGTTTGGATTGACAACCTTGATCCCTCTCCACAGGCAATACAGGACTGTGGGACATTCTGATATGCATGGGTTGAGGGATCTCTTCCTGAGAGAAATCAAGGTCTGTGACTGAGAATATTCTTGAGGGGTATCCGCTAGTCCATATGTGTTCAGCTCGCCATTCGGATGGCTTTTAGTCTATTTGCAAAGATATATCTATGAGACTGGTTAAAGTGAAAGAAAGCATAACCCAAACCAATTAATCCTTTAATTTATCTTTTAGACATCTTTTAGTCCCAGACAAAATAATACAGGCATACCCCGCTTTAAGGACACTCACTTTAAGTACACTCGCGAGTAAGTACATTTCGCTCAATAGGCAAACTGCAGCTCACGCATGTGCCTGTCAGCACGTCCTGAACAGCAATACTGGCTCCCTACCTGTACTGAAGCTGTGCACAAGCAGGGAGACTATAGATCCTGTTACACATGCGTTATTTACATCAGTTATATACGTGCATAACAATTGCAGAACAGTACATGCATCAAAAGTGGGCAAAAGGAAGTGCTTCACTTTAAGTACATTTTCACTTAACATACATGCTCCGGTCCCATTGCGTATGTTAATGCGGGGTATGTCTGTACAGATAAACTACCATTAGTGCAATCGGTAGTGGCTGCAAGATTACGGAATTTGGCTATATAATTATGAGATTCCCAGAAGATTATTTTATGTCTAAAAAGGCATTCTCTCGGCTTTGAGCTTGGGTCTTTCCTTAAGGTCTCACTTAATTATTCTTCAAAGTCTCTATAAGTGTAAAAAAATGGACTGTTCATGAATAATAGTGGTGAAGACCAGAGTATGGTATCTCCTGTAAGGTTTCCAAAAATAAAGGCATAAACATAGCATAAATCAAAGGGTTAAATAGAAATTATACCTGGCATTGCGTAAAACATTTTTAATACTTTTTAGGGTTCACATTGAATCATTCATGTAAGGGTAGATGCATGGTATTTTCAGCCGATGCAATGGTAGTGACTGGATCTCACCTGCAGGTCCACACAGGAATTGGCATTCTCACTACGGAAGGCACCAACCTCGCCCGCAAGGCTTGTACTGCATCTGCCAATTCCTGAATATAATCTGTCAATTTTTGAAGATCCATTTTCCCTTGGGAGCAAAAAATGCCATTTCAAGATCTAAAAACACTGAGGAGATAGAATGCAGGAAGAAAACATCAGTGTTAAAGGATCAGGCAAGCAATATTCAGTACAGTTCCAAGGTCATACACAATCTGGCAGCAAGATACATGAGGGGTTAGGCAAAGCAAGGTCAAGAGAAAGTTATAGGTTAAAACACAAAGGGACACAGGTAGAATTCTTAGCTTGGCTGGTAACAGAGACGTTTACTAAAGCTAAGAGCACAGTTGGGGGTTGCAATTTCCAGACTTTACGTAGACCTCAGAACAGGAAATGGGTTAGTCCTAGGCTGCAAGACATATGGGAAATGTAGTCTTCTAATGTCTCCTGCCTCTTGAACACTTGTGGTAATGTATCCTGAATGCATATTCAAGAGAACTGGTCTAGCTTTTTGCCAGGTACTGATGAACCGGTCTGACTGTGCTGTTCAGGCTGTATTCACAGAGTACACAAATCCAGCAAGCATTGCACTACAGTATAACCCATGGTCCCATTATGGAGGTGAATTTATAGGTCTGAAACTGCTGCCAGTATGTTTCTGGGGTCAGACCTAAGGGATCCAGAATTGTTTATTTTACTTGTTTATAGTCCATAGTCTGGTCTGCAGGAAGGCCCTGATATGAGAAGCAGGGCATGGTTGCCCAATGATCCATCAGCCTGTCTTGGGATGAGGCGACCCTTTCGAAGGTTAAAAAGGAAACCTTCACATCCTCTTCCAGCTTAATATTTCCCAAGAGGACCGGGGAGCTGTCCGGAAGTTCTGGTCCTGAAGACAGAAAGACAGGGACAGTAGTTTATCCAAACTGGGCAGCATCAGCTGTGCAGAGAGAGTGGAAGAGCTGCGCAGAACTGAGTAGAGAAAGCTTACAGAATCAATACCTCTTTCTAGGCATCCCTAACAGGCAATTGCAATTATAGCACCTGTTCCCCCCTGCCACGGGAGATCTGGCCACTGCATGGGTATTTCCTAGGTACTGTAGCTCACCTGCTGGTTACAGGAGGCCTGAGTTGCTCTGTGGATGTTATGCTGGAGCAGCAACAGGGCAGGCTTTTCCTTCTCAGGGTGCAGTGCCTCCATCCCATGATGATCATGCTGGAGGCAGGATGATCCCCACAGACAATTCTCCTTCACAATGACCACACATTATAGCTGTACAACGGCATGTTTATTGGGTAGACAGCATGACATCATCTCCATTGCCTGGAGCAGACCCCAGGGGCTTGAAGCTCCAAGAGTCCCTCGCTCTTTGCCCTCTTGTAGGGAAAAGGGTATCACATCATACCACACAGCATAATTATATCACAACTCAATTTGGTGGAGTGTCAGCTTTTATACCCAGGGGGAAGGGCTTGTAACACCGCCCCATAACAGGACAGGTCTAGGTACTGACAGGCATAACACCATATACATGAGACCCAGTCAGTACCCTCTCCAGGTATGACACTCCAACTGCTGGTTTAGGCCTGTTCCTGGATAAGGCAACATAGTACCTCTCATGAGAGACAAGGTTATTTACACCTTTTTACCGGGATCATTTATTGAGCAAAACAAGGTAATGAAATAAATTGTAATTTATTCGGCATAAATTCGCTTACACATAATGATACACAAAATACAGACAAAAAGACACACTTACTTTGGGACTGGGGTCGAAAACTAGACTTTCCAAGGTGCAGGGAACTCTATGGGAGAGTTTTACCCTGACCGGGACTTAGCCCGGAATCTCCTGGAACCCAAATCAGCATAAAATTCCATATGCCACTGCTGCGTTCTCTTCTGAGAACTTGGTCACTCCTGGCCGCAAGTTAGTCCAAATCTCTTGGAACTCAAATTGGCATAAAGTCCCAGCCGTGACCGCTACATTCGTTTCTGAGAACTTGGCCCCAAAAAGCAAGACTTAGACTCTGGCGGGCAGACTTTCAGGCTTGAAATCGAAGCCGGTTGCTCTGCTATTCGCACCGAAGCAACTTTGAAAAGCCTGCCTGTGCACTTACTACCGGAGACTACGAATCTGATTGGCTCTCAGATTCTTATAGTATTCTGAGTTTCATTCACAAAACTCAGCAGCCAATCAATGCGTGGGAAAATTCCCAAGCAACCAAGCCGGGTCAGTGGGAAATCCGAAGTAGACAAGGGACGTGCGCAAGCCTGCAACCTCTCTCCCTGGCTATCTCAATGCCACCCGTTGGGCAGACTCCACCAGGTCTGGCATCCCAGAGGACTGCCATTGATCTCCGGACCTGGCACTCCACCTTTCCCCGCTGACCAAATGCTATTCATACCTCTGGGCATCATCTGAGTGCTTTGAACTCCGATGTCCAGCAGACTTACCGGCACCTATGGGTTAGCTTGGGCAGCCTGTTTGGACATCTGTTCTGAATGTAAAAAGCATATTACATTATTAAAGTATATTTTACTACACTTCTGAGTCTTGGGGAACAGGGGACGGGAAAATGTTGTATTTTATTCCTATCTGCCTTATTCCCCACACACTTTCTTTTGGACTCAGTCTGGACTCAGAGTCCCCCATCAAACTTATATACGGTTTGGCACCCACAAACCCTATATGTGGGTCACCTTGGCACTAGCTGGAGTATCCCCTTTACCTAGGGATTCCCTTAGCCACAAGAATACATTTTTTATCCCTGTGCCTCATTCTCCTAGGGCTGTACTGAAGCAGGGTACCCTAGTGGTGAACCGTGCTTGTGTTTTCAAGGGGAGATATTGCCGAGACAACGTGCTTACATGTATCCGAGAATCAGGTATGATTCCCGGGTACATTTATAGGGGAACTAACAACTCCGGACCCTAACCTCCTAGGCACATTCTGTTAACGGCTTCCCCGCCAAACCCCCCTTGAAACTCATACCTCAGCAATCCCTGCTTGCTGCATGCCTGGAAAGGTAAAAACACAAAACATACTTTTATTACATATATCGGCATAACCATGCCAACTACCCATCTTGTGTTGTATTGTAAAGTCAAACTCTTGAAGGGCAAGGCTCCAGTGAAGTAACTTGTCATTCTCCCCCGACACCTCTGTAACCAGCTGAGGGGATTGCAATCAGTGACCACCGTGAATGACCTGTCCTACAAATAGGGCTGCAATTTCTTGAGTGCCCATACAATGGCCAGGCATTCTTTCTCAATAGTGGCATAAGCCACTTCTCTGCTCAGATAGACAATGGGGTGTTCACCCCCCTCCTCGCCCACCTGACTGAGTACAGCGCTGATACAGTAGTTGGAGGCATTAATCTGTTCAAGGAAATGCTTGGTGTATTCTAGTGCTGCTAAAATGGGAGCACTAGCCAGTGCTGTCTTCAGTGCCTGGAATGCTTCCTCACAGGTAGGAGACCAGGCTACCAGAAACGAGAGTCGTTTCGGCGTTAAATCAGTCAGGGGTTTGTCCAGGGCACTATACTGTGGGAAAAACTTCCTATAGTAACCAGTGGTAACTAAGAAAGCCATGACCTGTTTCTTGGTTCAGGGAACTGGCCACTGAATGATGCTGCTACCTTAGCCGGCTCAGGCTTGAGATGCACTCCACCCACTGTGCCCCAGATACAGAACTTCTGCATGCCCACTAAACACTTGGTAGGTTTAAGTGTCAGCCCTGCTTCCCTAATTCTCTTCAGCACCACTGCTACATGCACTAAGTGAAGGGTGGTAAGGGGTCATGAGCTGGTGCTTCACCCGTCACGAGACCCACAGACAGTGAAGCAATTCAGACATGAATTGCGACCCTTGATCAGTTAGAATCTCACTAGGAAATCCTACTGTAGATAAAATCACTATCAATGCCTTAACCACTGAGCTAGCCTCAATGGTGGTGAGTGCTACAGCCTTAGGGTACCGGGTGGCAAAATCCACCACCATGAGTATGTAGCGCTTGCCGGTCCAGCTAGGGATCTTCAGGAGTCCCACTATGTCCATAGCTACCCTCTGGAAGGGTTCCCCAATTACCGGTAGTGGGTTCAGGGGAACCTTCACCCGCCTTGCCTACTCGCTGTCAGGCATCACAGGACCGGGAAAAATCTGCCACTGCCCTGGATGCCCCCGGCCAGTAGAAATGCTGGAATAGACGGGTTCTAGTGCGAGTGACCCCGTTATGTCCCGCTAAAAGAGTAACCATATTGGTGTACTGGTTTTCAAAGTTCTCTACCAACATTTAGTAGATAATGCAAGATTTTTGAGTAGCCCAGTGTTTATGATGATATGGGTGTGGGCAAGGTGTGAGGAGTTGGAGTGGATAGAGAGAGTAATATTTCCATTTGGCCACAATAAAGAACAGAGTTGAGGTAAGTAGCAGGTTCATTATCACAAAGGTAGGTAACTTTACATGAAGCTGTGGTGTGTCCAGTTGGCATGTGCATTGAGAAAACAGCAGATGTGTGCCTTTTGCCTGCTACTGAAAGTGTGCCATATTTGGAAGTGCTAGGATTTATTAAGGGATTGAAGAGCAATTTGGGGAATGAGAGAGGAAGTGTTGTTGAGTGTGTGCACAAAAGTGTTGTAATAAGGATGAACGGGTTCACAATTCAAATTGTGCTAATTATTGCATTTCCTTGAATGTCTGAGCCAAGTAAAATCCAAGTAAAATACAAGCCAATCTTGATAAAATCTCATCCGTAGATTGCTTTTTTTTAAAAATTATTATTATAATAACTGGATGACCTTTTAATATAGTGAACTAAAAAATTGCAAACTCATGCACAAAAGTTTGAATTTCCAATGTAAACATTTGTAACTGGACTAACACACTATTTCTACTTAATTCATCTTTAAAAAATAAAATGTTATAAGAGGGTTGTGGCAGTGGGCCCATTTATTGAGTGTGGAGATGTTGGATTGCCTCGGGCCCGTTCATTAAGAGGAAAATGTAGAGACAATTCAAGCACCAACAGATGCTGTTGACTGGGGATCTTCATCGACTGCGCTCATGACAACTGTTTTCCCCTGTTTGCAGCCCTAACTGATGCTGGTACAAGAAGCTGTACTTGATGCCTCAAACAAGATATTTAGTAGATAGATTAAAGACAAATTGGTCATTCTAACTTTATACTCTAATTCTATCTTGTAAACTCTCACAAGCAGGGTCCCAGATAGTATTTTGGGCTGTTTAAATTTCCCGGTCATGTGGGACGTGACGCGGGAGATTTAAACTTGCAGGACATACTGGAACTCCATATGGAGGCATGTACCTCAGGAAACATGGGATCCAGGAACTTAAATGAATGTGGTTCAGCTCCGGAGACCCGCTGCTTCAATCCTATGTACGAAAAAGAAAAATAGTGTGAACTGCTGTAAGAGTTGTGCAGGGACACAGAGAGAGGGACTGCTTCTCTCTGATCTCTTTGCGCAGCTCTAAGACTTATGGCGGCCTGGTACGATGAACGCAGCAGAAGTCCCATTCAAAAGCAAGGACCCTTGCTGCATTAATCTCTTCAGGGCAGCCTGTTTACTAGGTTTTTGGGCGCAGGGAAGCTGCGATCAGGCCGCAGTCAAGCTCTGTTCATCAGCAGTTTCCTCTCGCCCAAAACAAACACTGCATCTGTATTACCATTATTAAAAAAATGGGATTTGTTTAATTGATACACCTACAGTAATGCTACAAATTCTACCTCAAAAGTACTACCTTTTTTTTGTCATGGTTTATAGGGATCAAAGCAAACTGTTACAATTCTGAGCAAAAATAAAAGGGTAATAGAAGGTCATTTTTCAAAGTCTTCCAGCTGCCAACCTGGTTCAACACTTCAAAGGAAACAAATCCCACTAGTTTCAACTGGAATGTTTTTCCATGATTAATGTGGTTCAGTATTGTTGTCCTAGTTTTGCATCCATACAGTTTTTACACCACTTTTACTAATAGAACACACAGAAATGTTTAATGTCAAATGTAGATGTATTTTATTTTTGCATTTAAGAAAAGTAGTGAGTGAAAGAAAGTTATTCTTAATGTAAACAAGCAAATGACAGGAAATGTTACAGGTTTTAAACGGCTTCAGTAATGACTAAGTGTAGAAATATTTCAAATGTACTCAAGGTGTTGTTCCTGATAAACCAGTTGTGACATCTGTAAGCCTGATTTGTACAAAGGTATGAAAGTCTTTCATAGAGCTCTCTTTTAAGAATGACACCTATGCAGTATATACTATTACACGCCCACCCCAACCTAAGCACACCTAAATTCTTCCCTCCTTCCCCTAAAGCAAAGCTTTACTTGCATTCTCACAGGAAAAACTGTTCTAAGGATCTTTACAAGCTGAATCACTTCCTTTACTATACTGTAAATGTGTAGCTAAACATTATGCATGTAAGCATTAGGTTAGTATAATAATCTAGGGCTATGAGGGCAAGTTATATTTTTCTAATCCTTTTCTCCAGTGGGAAAAATAGATCTGGATGCTAAGAAGTACAGTAATTACTTCAAAATGATTTTTATTTCTATTTTCAACATGATTTGTTCAAAATATCTTCTAAACCGACAGCTGAAGTACACCATTGATTGCATTGTGTCAAATGAATTACAGCAAAGATATATATATATACCATAAAAATCTCAAGAACTTCCCAATGTGATTAGCATTTTTCATCAGTACAAATTTTTCTAAACTTGTTCAAGTTGTTTTACAGACTTAAAACTGAACAAATGGTGGCCAAAACATCATAAATTCCAGTAAAGAAACCTTTTATACATAAATATAAAAGTACAGTAAATGTATTAGAACACAAACAAATATTTTGTTGGTTAAGTTTAATAATGAGTTTGATATAATATACACAATGCTAACTACTCCAAAATGCAATAAATACAGAACATAATGATTCTTGATAAACCAGCTGCTTTTTTGCTGTAATTGCTGGTGAAATTTGCAGATAAAACACAGCAAGTTTGGTAATGAATGCGAACACACACACGTCAGCTATGTGAAGTATTTCTATAGTGATCAACATTTAGTAAATAAAGGAGTACAACACATTGATTATCTTGACAGGTGCATAACTCTCTCCCCTCCCTCTCCCCACCCCCATATTTACTGGAATATGAAACAGCTGAAATAGATAGGTCTGGGAAGCGATATTTTGGAATACTGTACATTAGTAGAGATACACAGTCACAACATAAAGCTACAGATAAGATACAGCATGAGGAAGCTATATAAAATGAAATTAAAATATGCATACAAACATACAGTAAAATGATAGAACACACAGATAAAACACAGCATGTGAATGGTGAAACAATAGCCCACACTGACTATACAGGGAAGTTGACTAAAAATAACAAACATACAGATAAAGGAAGTCGGGAATATCTATGCAAAGTTCTTTGAAGCATACTGTATGCACACAAATGCAAAGTTCATTCATCAATTTTTGTCACATACAGTACAGTACACATATTACAATGATGATGTGCTATGTACTAAATAAATATAGAAGTGATATAAAGCTCAAATGCACTTGGGTACAGAGCTAGCAAAATATATTTATGGAAAAAGAAAAGTCAGAGGGAAGCAACAGGAAATATGCAGTTCACCTTTCTAGATCCAAAGAAACATGTTTTGTATAAAGTGCCCAAACCTTATCCTTTTCAATGTCATTTCAAACTTTATTGTGAAATTATATGTTTGATTTCTTTTTTAAATAAATATTGATATACATTTTTTGGGGTGGGAATATATTTTGTACATGGACTTCATTGTAATAATCTAAACACTATGTAATATCGCTGCCATGAGATGCCATATTTGCATCCTTTAAAACTACACTACTTGTAAAACACTAGATGGCCTAAGAAAAGTGCTCTTTTAATAATAAACCTAATGTGCAAGTACCATTGACAGGTTTGCACAGCTTCAACTCAAAGTTATAAGGACCTAATGGCTCCGAAATGTGATTTAACGCATCTAAAGTACACTTTACAAGTGAATTTGTATGTTTTGCTATTCTGTAAGCCCTTTTCAAATATCCAAACCATGTAAAAAAAAGTCTTTTTTACAAGCAATTTCATTCCGGCTGTGCAAATCCGTGCGAAATGACCAAAATTGCAGTATTCTAGTAGTTCCGAAAACTGCAAAAGGCTAAATTGCTTCTAAAAAACTCGGAGGGGGACTAGGAGGAGGATGACAGCAAGGACTTCCTAACTACATAATATTTCCAGTTGTATATATGTCCCCTCAAACCTCCCTAAAAGTAAATTAAGGAGAGATGCCTGTGTAAAAAAAATGAACATACCTCAGGTACCCAGGGAGATATGCTAATGTCTACATCAAATATATCCTTAAGACAAACCAGTCTAAATGCCCTTGTGATGAAGGGGTGGTATCTGACCCAATAGTATTAGAGCTCACAACCATGTCATCCAGGGCAGCAGCTCTAGGATTGAACTAACCCAGATGCTGGGAAATAAACATAAATATTGTCATACTTTTGAGCTCTAGTACTCACACCTGTAGCCCCTTCCATAGCTTCCTTTAAATCAGAAAAACATTTGAAATCGTATACAGTATGTTTTTTAAGATAAAAAGTTTTCTAGTATTAGATAATAGTGTTTTTTTTAAATTCAACCCTTAATTCCATGTTGAATCAAGTTTAAAGTATCCTTTGATTTCTATAGCAGGTTGTAGCCCACCTATCAAGCAGTGTAAGATCATTGCTACACTTTCCTGTTTGTGATCATTTGTTGCCAATATTCCCAGCAGTTTGAGCTGTAAATGTTAAAAATAGATGATGTTACTTTAGTAATATAAGGATACATTGTAGCTGCAGAGTTACATTGACTGAATAATTAATTTAAACTGAAAGGTGACCATTATGGTAGGCACACAACATGGATTTTTACAGATTCATAACAGGAGCACCAAACAATTGCCAGTTTAGCAAGAATGTAGAATTATACATTGTCACAGGCTTTTCATATAAAAACAACAACAAAAAAGAAAGAAAAAAAAGGAGGAAAGTAGTATTGTTGTTTTAAAAGCAGACAAAATCCACTTGCTGTTTTCCAGTTCAATGTTCCTTGTGCAAAAAAATTATCACACCCGAGACATATGTGACAGTGGAGTTTCCCAGCATCTGGTGTATTTCAATGATAGAGCTGCAACCATGGATAGCATGGTTGTGGGTTCTAATACTGGTGGGTCTCATACTGGTTCCCCCTTCATCACAAGGGCCTTTTGACTGATTGGTCTTAAGGATATATTTTAGGAAGAGTGATTCATTTAAACATACTTTGTATAGATATTAGCATATTTCTCAGGATACCTGAGACATGTTCCTTTTTCAGCACATCTCTCCTCCTCCTACACCACCACACAAAAGCCCTATTTCAGGTCTTGGAGCAGGTCATTTTGCTTATAAAGCAAGTACAAATCGGACGGTTTGTCAATTTTTATAGATGTGGCTTAGAAAATGTGATTTGCAATAGAGAATACCGTTTTTTCAAACATTTCATATCGCAACTTCTGAACATGCCAAAACGTGCAATATGGTAATGACAAATTCAAAGCTTCTAGAACAGGCCCCTATATCTGTCTACCTCTTTTTCTTATTGGAGGGATGTTGCAACCTCTTTAATGGCTTGAAGCAAGGTACAGTAACTGCTTTGGGCTGCATTCCAAAATAGTAGGGGGGTGGTTCTGGCAGTGCTCAACGAAATGTTGACAGAGTAGTTATAATGTTAACGTACTCCACTATAAAAATGCAATACATTCCTCCAATGTCAGAACAACCGCACTAAACTTGTGTACATTGCAGATTATGCCAATAACCTCTTGCTCATTGAAGGAAATATCACACATTTTTTGCAATGCATCTCTAATAAAATGAAATGGCCACTAACGCTTTAAATTGTTTTCTTATTAATTTTTTTTTGATCCTGAACATTCTTATTGTTCTTACGCTTTGACTTGTCTTTAAACACATATAATATATTTCCTAATTTTTTTTGCGGACGCAAACGAGCATGATTGTTTCACAATTATGGAGTTTAATGATATTCCAAGGAATATGACTGATAACATAGTTCCATATGCCAATAGGCAGTAGGTATTAAGAAATAGATAGCTGTAATGTGAGATGAAAAAGAGGAGCAACAGGGTCAGTGTATTACTGTGTCCAGGAAGGTGGAAGGAAGTCTCAATGACCTTGGGGAGAATGCTGAAACTGTGCAAAAGGGACCATGAATTCCCAGGACTGAAGAGGATATACTTCTATTTACTTGTACTCCCAAAGGAACATAAATTCACATACTAACACATAAGTTCTGCCCAAATGTAGCTATTGCTGGTGTAGAGCAAGCGCACATATATACTTACCACACTTTGTGTTGTAATTAACTAGATTAGAGCAATGTTTACAGTATCTATGCTTTTCCTATATATAAAACACACACAGACAACAGAGGCTCTGTTTATTAATGTGCACATTGTACAAATAGGAAAAGTATTGTATAGCATGTCATATAATGTTATATCATGTATAACATTTTATGTAAAGTCTTAAGAATTACTAAAAGGAGATCCAAAAATATTAACAGCATGAGATGGGATGAAGTACCTTAAAGAGCATTAGAAGTGTGTGTGTCTTGTATACATCTATATATATATATATATATATATATATATATATATATATATATAAATATATATATATATATATATATACATGTAGAGGTATCAGTACCGTGTTAGCCGAGCTTCAATAATCAAAAAATAAATAGATGATACCGTTCTGTGGCTAACTAAATGCTTTTATTTGTGCGAGCTTTCGAGATACACTGATCTCTTCTTCGCCTTCTTCTTCTCTTCTCGAAAGCTCGCACAAATAAAAGCATTTCGTTAGCCACAGAACGGTATCATCTATTTATTTTTTGATTATATATATATATATATATATGTAACCCTGCTTCCCCCCTTCCCCCAGACTCTACGGTGGTGTCTAGGGTGCATGAGGGCAGATTACATGCGGTGTGGTGCGTACCTGTGAGGAACAGGAGGGCCTGAGCTTCCCGCGATGTTGTGGGGGAGCCGGGACCGGGCTTCTGGGGTGGTAGCCTCCATGATCTCTTAATGGTGCAGCGCCTCCATCTTCTATACTCCCAGGAATATGGGACAGGACCGGTATAGAAGAACCCCTTGGGTCCCAGGGTAGTACTTTCCAAGTCACACACAGTCTTTGATAATAACGAATAGTCTCTTTTATTGACAGAGCAGCAATATCCCAACGATAGGGGCTTCCAGCAGCCGCAACAACTATAGCCAGGACGGGTTATTACGCCACTCGCCTTCCACCCATATAATTCCTCCTTCCCTCCAAGTCACTCCTCCAGCAGGATGGTCTGGGTTAGGGCTTCAATACCCCGTGGCCAACCCCCGAGGTTATCCTCACGGTGGGGCTTGAATTCTTCCCATCACCCCTGGCAGTGGGGTGAGCGCATTGGTCCGCCAAGACTATAATTCTATCAGCTCTACTATAGGAAGCTGATCTCTCCACTCCTCTTTCTCTCTGCTCCTGCACTCTGCACAGGGGAGACCGCGGTCTCCTCCAACTCCTCAGATCGATCCGCAGGATTCTTGTACTCACAGCATACTAACGGACTTGCCTACTCTCGGCATAACTAGAACTCAACTACTACTCAGGAGTCGGCTGCTAAATATAGAGCTAGCCCCGCCCTTCATGATGTCAGCAGAACCTCCCCTCTTGCTCACGCCTGCAGCAGAGTCTAGGCCTTCATCTACCACTCAGGTTAGGGCTATGAAGGGGGAAAACCCATGATGATTACTGGTGCCTGATCTTAACAGGACTTACCACAGTAGAAGGGAGATAGGTATAGCCTGTACTGTTTACAGGGGGCTACACACATTATATATATATATATATATATATATATATATATATACTTCTATACTTCAGTGAAAGTGCATTTTGGGATACATAAATTGTTCTAAGTATGTCTGTAAGGTTAAGAGCGTTAATTAAAATGAAGCAAATCTGACATTGTTAAACACAGATATAAATATTTCTGATTCTAAAATATTTTCAAGAAATGCATCCTTTTGGATGCATTTGGTAACCACAATAACAATTCAAAGACAGATTTTGTACTATGATGAAACACTAAACTGAAAATGAAACTGCATATTAAATTAATGCCAAAAAAATTAATTGGGGACAGTTTGCATAAATGAGAAAACCGCCATAAATATTCCATGGAGATTATACCATAGCAGTGCTTTATGGAGAAAGGTGTAAAATAATAATTAAGCTCAATGTTAGAATATTCATTGAAAATTTGATACAGAACTGTAGCCCCTTTTTTTGCTACATTTAGCCAAGTGTCTGAGTAGATAACCCCATTGATGGCATTAGTATGTACAGTATTCTTGTATTTGGTAATCATTGTGGTTTGGAGATATAAGACAGTCCACTGAAAACATCATCTTGTGGGATGCAGTGTACTGGCATATTTTCCCTCAACGTGAAGACAATGGGAGGCTTCTTTCAGGGGAAATAATCTTTGAAGTGGTTGCCTTTGAGATTATGGAATACATTCCTTTCGTAGACTGTCTCAGCACAAATTGAATGTTGGTATTAAACATGAGGATAACAACAGATAACTACTGGTGATTATATTTATACAAAAACATTCTAGCATGCAGATCAAATTATCGTATTTGCCTGTTAATAAGACAACCCCCCCCCCCCGTAAATAAGGCGATTCTCTAATTTTAGAAGCAGCTTGAAACAAAACAGTTTACACCCAAACACACACACACACACACACACACACACACACACACACACACACACACACACACACACACACACACACACACACACACACACACACACACACACACACACACACACACACACACACACACACTCACACACACACACACACACACACACACACACACACACACACACACACTCACACACACTCATATATACATATATACATATATAAAATATATGTACACACACACACACACACACACACACTGCCTGTCTCTGTATGTTTCTCTTTTTGTCTCTCTCTGTCTCTGTGTCTCTCCTCTGTGTCTCTGTCTCTGTGTCTATTCGTCCCTGTGTCTATCTCTATATCTCTGTCTCTCTCTGTCTATGTTTCTGGCTCTCGGTTTGAGATTCCTGCCACAAGCAACATGGCTGCTTAAAACCCTTGATGAATCATTCTGACGCGAAACGTACTTCCGTGGTGAGTGTGCAGTGACATCACGGCATTACGCTATGATGCAGTGGCAATTTTTAAAGTGCTGTACGAGATTAGGCTCCTATCCTATGGGAGGGAAGGGATTCTGTAACACTGGAGTCAGCTAGTTTAAGAGGCCATACATTGATATGGTGATCCATGAGACACCGAGCCTCAAGGCATTACACATTAGGTGTGCCATTTTAACTGCTAGGCATTTAGTAGTCCAGAATAGCTAACTATATTTACTTTCAGTTTGCCTTAGAATTAGAGTGTTATCTTTACACCGTACCCCATGATTACTATTTTCCGGTGCTCACTGAGCAGTGCGTCTGTCGGCTAACAGCTGGCCTATGGCGCAGATCCAGTACTGATGCCGGTATGCACAGGGGGTTACTTTCAAGGTAATATCCTGAATGAAGAGACTGTGATTCTTCACCTAAACCTCCAAACTTACTGAGATCTCACTATTACCTCCAGGGTAATAACTACCCAACGATCACCCTGTGCTTCACTTTAATATTTATGGACCCTTCAAATGACGATATACTGGTCATTTGTAATTATATCAGGGACCATATATATTTATAGTCACTGCTCAGATCTCCAAGTATTAGTCGGTTACCCCGTGACCTCTTTTTAATGTTGACACACGTCTGACGTTATATCAGTTAGCTGTCTTGGGGACACTTGATTATCTATCTAAGAGTCCACTCAGAATACTGGTTTAAATAAGATTACCCTTGGTTATGACAACCTTTTTAGGCAGTTTTTCTCCATAAGAGCATTCTCACTCATGGGGCACTCAGGAGACTTCACCAACACAGCAGCCCTGTGTGTATTTGATTTATATTGAAGTATATACAGTTTACCACACTTTGAGTTGATACATCACAATTCGATACATTATTGTGGACCTGCTACACTGTTCACTATAAGCTCTATATAACTGAGCAATTTATGATATGATTGTATCAATGCAATGGTTTAGAAATTTAATAATACTTATCTATCCAATTCAAACTCTTGCAAGCAAGTATCATTATTATTATACCAGGATGAAGTACTGATATTAATCATTATATCAGGAAAGAGGTTAAGGGGACTCAAACATCAGAGCCACCTTTCCTCTCTACATACCACTCTGGTGTCTCAACATCTTTTGCTGTTTAGTTTAAATGGCTGGGTCTGTTAGTTATATACAGTACATACCCATTCGTAACTCAACCGAGTGTGGTCACTTATATGCCCTACTTTTATACCAATGCGCCATTTATATAAGTTCATGTTGCCTATTGATTGGCCATAGATCCACTTACCAATCTATATAATTATTTTTTTTGTGTTCAATAAAGTATTTTACTTATTATTCACATTACAACACTGGAAGTACAGAGTGCATTCAGAGGGATTCTGTTTTTTTCTACTTCTGTCTCCTCAATACCCATCCCTATTGCACCAGAGTTCAATTTTTATTATTAGGCTTATGCAAGAGCTCTCTTCCCCTATCCCCCATTTTCCCTCCTATAGCTCTGCTTCAAACCACCAAGGTGGAGCTTCCTCCATTTTATCCTCCTATCTCATAAACCCAACTGCTGATTGGCATGCAAAGTGAGCGGGGCCTGATTATAACGCAAGTATGTACTTTTAAACTTAACTTTATTAAAAAAAACATTGCCTTATAATCGAGCAAAAACAGTATATTGCATTATTATTAAATGACAGACATTCTTCATTTAAACTCAAGGGGCACTGTCGGGGTAATAGTATGTAGCAATGCCTCACAGCTGCACAAATGGGATGTCACACCTTACAGTACATCTCTTGGTCTTTGCACGGTACATCTCAACATTTATTGTTGTGATATTAAGTTATGTGTAAAGCTTAAAAAATGGTTTAAACTGTAGCCCTGTTTCCCCTAGAATACAGGATGACTACCAACGCTGTATAACCTGTTGGCTCGCAAGGCCTGAGCCTCTGCCACGGAGAGCCTGGGGCAATATATATATATATACGTATTGTATCTTACCAGATGCAGCGCCTCCACCTGCGATGGCTCCCAGCAGGGCGGGAGTTGTTCCTCGCAGGACACCAACACAATAATATTCACACAGCATGTAAAAGAACTAGCATCTTTACTAACGGTAACCATAACCTTATATGCATAACATGTCAGTATTCTTCCCTGAGGAGACACAACTAGCCAACGCATCTTGCAGAACGCAACCCTCCACCGTGTTCCCCACACCGTGTCCAATGTCCCACACTTCAGACCCCCAAGTATGTGTGTGGTGACTGTGCAGCCACTAGAATGAGAAATGTTACAGTTGGTGCACTTAGTAGATATTACCTGCCGAGTGCTCCTGCACTCGGACCCGCAAACAATCTTCGCAAAGGATCCGCAGACACGGGGCCTTTGGCGATGCTCCTCCGGGTCGATCCCACCCGGGTGGATACTGATGTCTCTGAAGAGGTCTGATCCCAAACCTCTGATGCAACTCTGCAGCGACCATTGTTTCTCTGTACTAACACACTAATGGGGCAGGTTCCTAGACTAGAGCCTGTCCCTGTAGTAACCACAAACTGTCTGTGACTCAGGGCCTAACTGGGGCCTAGGGGGGAAAGGTTCTGGCCTAGTGTAGAGGCTACTTGCCTCTCTACACCCAGAGCTCCTACCTCTTCCCCTTCCTGGTCTGGACTGAGCAACGTGCTTCCCTGCGCAACTTACTATCCTCTTCCTGCAGCGTCCCTGTCCTCCTATTGGCTTTCCGTGCTTACCTGATCTTGTGGATGCTCATGGGACATGTAGTTCCCCACTCTAGCCCTTCTCCTATTGGTCTGGGCTTCGTGCACACCGCAGCCACTCCCTGCGCATGCGCAAACTCTCTCTCAGCACCGTCGCCTACGGGACTCACTGCGCATACGCGAGTATCAAAATGGCGACACCCTGAGCGCTCGGGCTGCCGCAGAGCCTCCCGTGCACCGGAGCGCTCCCTGCACGCTCTGCAACCTTCCTTGACTCTCCCACCACAGCGGAGGTTAGGGCAAACCTGGGGGACCTGGCTACAAAACATGTTGCCTTTATTACAAGTTTATATACAGTAGGCCAATATAGAAGGTTATACATAAAAAAGATTCCAGTTACTTAACCCAATTATGTATTAATGAAAGCTTGTACTGGTTATTTTCTGCCTATTGTTTGTCTGCAGTGTTTTATCAGTCTGCTTAATTCATTATTCTGATAATGTCGAGTACGAACACAAACCGATCCCTTTTTCTTAAGAGAGAGAAAGCAGAACGTGAACAATGAAAGCAGTTGAGGCATTTATAACTGAGAAGCGGGCTGCCACGGCGGGCTTGTCATCCACATTCCAAACATTTTATGAACCTTTTCATCTTGAACACAAATGTGCAGCGAGAAAGTCAAACACCATCAAGTTCACAGCAGATATGGCCTTTATTGTGATATGTGTAACATAATATTTCTATAACAAGATGTAGTGTGTTGTAGATAACTCATTCAGTATTTACTGATTATTGTAAAATGTTAAATGAAATTTGATGCTGAAGCTTAATTAACCCTTCTGCTGCTTATTTATTTTGCTCCTTTTTTTTCTTCTTTTGAGCCCACGGGCCTTATTTATTAAGCAATGCAATTCCATAAGACATCTTCTGGCTCTGACAGACAACTTACTGCCCATTCACGCGAATGGGTCGTAAGGTGTGTTTCTAGCACCCGAAGGTGTGTTATGCAATAACACCACTTAGGAAATAGTGGACAGAATGTTCTGTTGTGCATGACATTTACCCAAATGTATCCTAACAAGTCTCCATTATGACCTTTTAACTACAGAACTCTCACAGGTTAGGTCTGCAGGTTTGTTGTATAATAACAGATGTAGAAATGCAGCCATGCCAGACTCTTTATTTTATACTTGAAAATGATCCAGAATTCAGTTCAGAGAGATTTTTCTTTATAAAATATTTGTGTCGTGGGAAATAGGAAAGCACAAGAGATGGGTGACTATGTGAAAGTTGGGCCTGCAGACTTAAGATTTCACTTTTCTTTTTCTTCGTGAACGCGCAAAACTTGGTTCAAGTCTTTTTGTTATTCAAAAAATGGGATAAAGCATCCTATTTTGCCCAAGGCCCAGATCCCAAAGAGTTTGCTTATACAGTACAAACTTAAATAAAATGGAGAAGGGAAGGGGAGGGAGAGGAAGGTTGAGGGAGACGGAGGGAAAAGGAGAGAGGGAGAGGAAGGTTGAGGGAGACGGAGGGGAAAGGAGAGAGAGGGAGAGAGAGGGAGGAAGAGAGGAAGAGAGGGGGAGAGAGGGAGAGAGAGGGGGAGAGGGGAGGGAGAGAGGGGGAGAGAGGAAGGAAAGGGGAGAGAGGGGGAGAGAGGGAGGAAAGGGGAGAGAGGGTGAGAGAGGGTGAGAGGGGGGAGTGAGGGGAGGGAGGGGAGAGAGGGGTCTTTCAAATGTATTAGGTGTTGCCAGTTGTAAATATATCCCCTCAAACCTATACAACATGTGGAGAGATACCTGTGTACAAGAAATAACACATCAATAATATTTGTGAAATATATTCTCTCTCTCCCCGTCCCTCCAGCAAAACCCATATTTCATGGTCTGAATGGAATTAACTGCAGGGCTTTTTTAAAGTATGGTAAAGAAAAATTTTAGGTCGAAAAAAAGTAGTAGTTATGAAGAATTGTCAATTTTGCTGCTGATTCGAACATCAGTGAGAAGTTTGCACTTCTAGAAAGAACCATTGAACTGCACCATTGTGTTACAAAACGGGTTTATATTCTCTACAGTTCTCTAGCTCGCTCTGATTTCCTCATTCCAGAGATTGTTCCTCTTCCAAATTCCACTTATCCAGTGCAGCTTTTGTTCCTATTTCTTCAAGTCACCCAGCATTCGCCATATATAATCACAGGTCATACTGTACAATTGTCTTGTACATTTTCTAGTTCAGTTTCAGTGATACAGTACGTGTTTGTCGCATATGATGCCATTAATGCTATGCTATTTCATCCAAGATTTCTGAATCCAATATTGAACATTGTCGATGTTAATATGTTGGGGTACTACAGAGTCAATATTCTTGAAATGCTCTGTACATGTGATCTGCTCACCATCCAAAGTGACCACTACAGTAGGTGATTCACCCTACCGTCAGAGTCTCACATCATACACTCCAACTTGGTTTGACTGATAAACAGTCTGCAGTCCTTGATCCTCTTCCTCCAGTGTTCTAGCTGTCATTGTAGATCATCTCATGTTTAGCTGCTCAACCCTATCATCATCCACTGTGCTTCTTCATTAATGTAATTCAAAAGAGTTTCAATCAGTATGGTGAAAAGTTAAGGGCTAAGCGAGGACTCCTGATGTAAGTCAACTATTATGTAAAACCCTTCTGCATTGTCAAAGACACTTATAGTATCTGCAAGACTGCCCTCATATAACATCTAGATAACACCAGCAAACAGTACTTTTCCAGGATGCTCTTCCTTTTTCTACAAATTCCTATATAGTACAGATGTAGCCAGACTTACTCTTTTTGGTGCCGCGATCAATTACAGAGCCGTGACTACACACAATCATGGCACAGAGAACAAAAAGATTTAAAGCTATAGGGGTCCCTGCTTCTGAAAGAGAGCCCATAGCGTTAATCCTTTAGAGCCATCAATGTGGAAGCCAAACCGTGTGGAGGAGCTGTACAGAGTCTGAGAGCAGCTCAGATCTCTTGAGGTAAGAAGCAGTCACCATGCAAGGGCTAAGGACATTTTAAAATGTCAACCCCCTTGATGACATAGATAACAAATATGGGTATCTATGTCATGAGGAGGAATACAACAGGACCATATTTGTCATCAAGTGGGTTGGATAGACTGTATTAAATTTACTGCCCAACCTCCTTGATGATGTAGATGACCGAATATAGTCCTATAGTATTCCCCCTCTATGTCATCAAGAAGGTTGGACAGTTTTAAATGTCCTTAGCTCTTACACTGAGATTACTTCTTACCTCAAGAGTGCTCTGGGATTCTGCGCAGTTCCTTCATATTGTTTAGCTTGTCCTATCAAGTGATGGTTTAATGCTGCAGGGGTCCTATTCAGAACATAGACCCCTCAGAACTTTAATCCTTCCGGGCCACAATTGATCTCTGCAGGCACTGTCCCCAGCACCATGAAGATGAGCAGTTATTCTTACAGTGCAGATCAGCCAAAGAATGTAACAGTATGGTGATGTTCACAGCATAAAGCAGTACTGATTGGTGGAAACTGTGCTCTTCTCTTGTGTCATCCTGTTGATGTTTGTAATTACCTTCATCATTTGACTCATCAACGTGATACTACAATAATTTAAACAAGTCACACATCTACTTGAAGGTGTGAACATAGAAAGAAAGAATTTGACCACAGATAAGTTCCACTTTGCCCACCTAGTCTGCCTAGTTTCCTATCCTCTGTAAAACCTCAGACCCAATAATCCTTGGCTTTCTTTTGTAGTTAGGATAGTCTTATGTCTATCCCAAGCATGTTTATTCCCTTACTGTATTAACTTCTTCCACATCTGTTTGGAGGCTATTCAATTAATCTACTGCCCTTGCCGTAAATACAGTAAGTACTTCATCACATAACCTTCCAGTTTCAGATAATGACCTCTTATTCTAGCACTCCTCTTTCTTCGGAATATGCTTCCCTTCTGTACTTTGTTGATTTCTCTAAGCTTTATATATTAAGGAGCTGTAGTCTTACCTGATGAGTCTTAGGCTGTCCATGCTGCCGCAGACCACATGGAAGCATCTGCGTGCGACGTGATCACATTGCCTTAAGGCATTGATCCCCTCTGTGCTGCTAATACCTCTCCCTATACAATGTAACATCCAGCTGGTTTTCTGATAGCTTTATTACATTGCTCGCCTCCTTTTTCACTCCGCTAAAAGAATTATTCCCAGATCCCTTTCATTTTTAATGCCTTTAACCCAATGGTGCCTTTGGGTTTTGTGACTCGTGCATTATTTTGCACTTTTGGCATTAAATCGAAGTTGCCACACTCTTGACCATATCTCCAGTCTACCTTAAACAATAGTCATTTTGTTAACATTCCCTGGAGTCTCAACCCATTTGCAGATCTTTGTATCAACTGCAAAAAGGCATACTTCCCCTCCAAACGATTTTTAACATCACTAATAAAAGATATTAAAGAGCACCAGTCCCAGTACAGATCCACTGGTTACCTTCCCTTCCTCTGAATGCACTCCCCTTACCACAACCCTCTGTCACCTATCCTTTAACTTATCTATTCTCTCACTTTAGAGTCCAATCCTAAGCACTGCAACTTGTTTATCATTCTTCTGTATGGGACAGTGTCAAAGGCCTTACTAAAATCTAAGTGAGCTACATCTACTGCTCCCACCTCTGCCACACAGACAAAAAATATAAATTAAACTTGTTTGTCATGATCTCCCCCCAGTAAACCCATGCTTCCTGAAATATTGTAGGTTGTTGGACTTTTTTTTATCTTCCAGTAATGTTTCCATTAATTTACCCACTAATGATGTTAGGCTCACAGGCCAGTAGTTATCTGCCTCATCCCTACTTCCACTTTTGTGGAACTTGATGGCCATATGTCTTTTGTCAGCATAATTTTCTATGTACAGATGCAGTGGCCGTTATTCGAACACTTCACACATTGTATACCTCGGAATACACATGTCATGGCGGGTGATTTCTTCCAACCGTACCGCCTTTAGACACGAGTGCAGGCGAGTGCAGAAAATTGCATTTTAGTATTTTGGTTTTTAAACACCTGAAATTGACACAGTAGCACAGTAGCAAAGTACTGTACACATTACAATTCATTCATTTCATTGCATTTCATGGCACACAAAGAAACAGATTCCATGAAATTCAAACAAAGCAACCGCGATAAACACGTGTGCCTGGGGAGATTTACCGCGTTAATGCTGCATGGTGCTGCATGGAATACAGCAGAGCACACTAAAACGTCTCGTGATTTGTTCAAATAACGGCCGCTGCATCTGTAACTATGTAATATAAGCAGAGTTGATACAGTAGAGGCAACTCTTATTCTAACAAAAACCAGTGGCAATTCCCCAAAAAACCCAGGAAACACCCAGGTACATTCTGAATACATGCCTTAAACTTTCCTTAAACTAGCCCCAGCATTTCTGCATTGATTAATGGCCTATCAGATTAACAGCGGGGGTCCCTGGCAGTCCCATTCAAACTGAATTGGACTGCCAGGGATCCCTGCTGTGTTAATCCTATGGGTCGTTAGTCAATGCAGAAATGCCTTAAACGTGCCTCAAACTAGCCCAGAACATACCCAGCACATACCCAGCACATACCCAGAATGTAACCCGGCTAGTTTATGGCAAATGTTAGAATAAATGTTGCCTCTACTGTATATATCATCACAATGTAACAGTAGAGGAGACACATTTTTCAGAAGCGCTCGACAGTGTAAAAAAGCCCCTATGTTGATGTCCACATTTAAACCCCCTGTAACCATACTGTAGATCGAAGCCTATGGATCCAGAAGGTTTTCCTTTCTGCGAGATCCAATAGTCTATCTTCCCTCTCCAGTTGGTGGCCACATATTCTATACCTTTTAAAGAAATACAGGGAAAAGGGAGACCAAAAAGCGCACCAGCACAAACGGAGCAGGAAGAAACCAGGACAAAAAAATTATTAAAAGGGCACTTTAATGTGGAAAAAGACCCATCCAATGCATTTCGAACGTCGCAGCGTTCTTTTTCAAGTTCCTTGAAAAAGAACGCTGCGACGTTCGAAATGCATTGGATGGGTCTTTTGCCACATTAAAGTGCCCTTTTAATCATTTTTTTGTCCTGGTTTCTTCCTGCTCCGTTTGTGCTGGTGCGCTTTTTGGTCTCCCTTTTCCCTGTATTGCATTGAGTAGCTGCACAGCCTGCCTGCCTGCCCTACCAGGATGTGAGTATTTGCATATTTTTCAGGGGAACCTGCCGATGAGACAGATGGTGAGTGGGTTGCACCACACACCACCTGTCTTCAGGAGGATAGTACCCATTATATGACACAATAGGTACTATATCAATTGTTAGTACCCTGGTACAGTGGTCTGGCTTATTATCTTTTTGAGAAATACCTGCATTTGAGCGCTTCAGCTATTTTCCATACTTTTAAAGAAATACCCTTTGGGTCTGAATGATGGTAAAGGCAGAAATGCACTATGTGTGGGGACCTTTCTCCTAACATTTCCCAAATGTTCTAAAATTCGCACCCTCATGGGGTGTAATGTGCTTCACACATATTGTAGTCCGTCATAGCATTAAAAAATAGTAGATGTAGAAGTAGGTTAATTTTTATACCATGAATTCTGCAAATATCTCAATGATATATTGTAGTCGGACAATGCCCCAAGATTATCCCTAAGGGATATCAACACCCTAGGATAGTTTTCTCAGTAAAGAGAATTGAAATATTTAGTAATATAAATTCCTAAAACCGTAATGGCCACCGGTTGCCATTTGAAATCAAAATTTAAAGCAATGAGTTTAACAATCTCTTTTGGTAGGTCTATGTTGAAAGCCTCAGTTTTGCTGTTGTTTATTATTAAACCCGAAATTTTATTAAATAAAGACAAGATGGAGAACAGGTTTGGAAAGGTAGTTAGTGGTTTGGACTCCATGTGGAATACATTGTCTACAAAGAGAGCGATCTAATAGAACTGGTCTTTCACCTGAATCCCAGAGATATTTGGGTTGTTTCTTATGTTGGCTGCGAGTGGTTCCATGCACAGAGCAAACAATAGTGGAGCAAGGGGACAGACCTGTCTGGTGCCATTATTTATTGTATTGTATGTCTTTATTTATATAGTGCCATAAATGTACATAGCATTTCACAGTAGTAATACATATCATATAAATAACAAATAATATAAATAACAGATCATGGGAATAAGTGCTTCAGACATACTGTAAAAGTAACATTAAGGAAGGAGTCCCTGCTCCAAGGAGCTTACAATCTAATTGGTAGGTAGGGAGAATGTACAGAGACAGTAGGAGGGAATTCTAGTAAGTGCGTCTGCAGGGGGCCAAGCTTTATGTATCATGTGTCCATGATTATCCAGTGCTATTCATATGCTTCTTTAAGCAGATGTGTCTTAAGGTGAGTCTTAAAGGTGTATTGCGAGGGGGCTAGTCGGGTATTGAGGGGAAGGGCATTCCAGAGGTGTGGGGCAGAAAGTGAGAAAGGTTTAAGGTGGGAGAGAGCTTTAGATACAAAGGGGGTAGAAAGAAGACATCCTTGAGAAGAACGCAAGAGTCGGGATGGTGCATAGCGAGAAATTAGGGCTTAGATGTAAGGAGGGGAAGAAGAATGTAAAGCTTTAAAAGTGAGCAGGAGAATTGAGTGTGAGATACGGGATTTAATCAGAAGCCACAAGAGGGATTTCAGGAGGGGAGATGCGGAGACAGATTTAGGAAAGAGTAGAGTGATTCTGGCAGCAGCGTTTAGGATAGATTGTAGGGGAGACAGGTGAGAGGTAGGAAGGCCGGACAGCAGGAGGTTGCAGTAACCGAGACGTGAGAGAATGAGGGCCTGAGTCAGAGTTTTAGCAGTTGAGTAACAGAGGAAAGGGCGTATCTTTGTGATATTGCGGAGGAAAAAACGACAAGTTTTAGAAACGTTTTGAATATGAGAGGAGAATGAGAGAGAGGAATCAAGTGTAACCCATAGGCAGCGTGCTTGGGCTACTGGGTGAATGATCGTATTTCCAACAGCAATGTGGAAGGAGGTAGTAGGGCCAGGTTTGGGAGGAAGTATAAGGAGCTCTGTTTTTGCCATGTTAAGTTTCAGTCGGCGGATGGCCATCCAGGATGATATTCCAGAGAGGCATTCAGAAACTTTGGTCTGTATAGCAGGTGTAAGGTCAGGGTTTGAAAGGTAAATTTGTGTGTCGTCAGCATAGAGGTGATATTTAAACCCAAAAGTTTTGATTAGGTCACCTAGAGAGAGTGTGTAAAGAGAAAAGAGAAGGGGTCCCAGGACAGAGCCCTGGGGTACCCCCACAGAGAGATCAATAGAGGAGGAGGAGGTGTTAGCAAAAGAGACACTGAAAGTACGATGGGAGAGGTAAGAGGAGATCCAGGATAAAGCTTTGTTCCGAATACCAAGAGTATGGAGAATATGAAGGAGAAGAGGGTGGTCCACGGTATCGAATGCTGCAGAGAGGTCGAGTAATATGAGCAGAGTGTAATGACCTCTGTCTTTGGCAGCATGGAGGTCGTCAGTTATTTTAGTGAGGGCTGTTTCAGTAGAGTGAGCAGTGCGGAAGCCAGATTGTAGAGGGTCTAGGACAGAATAGGTGTTGAGAAAGTGTAGCAATCGAGAGAACACAAGACGTTCAAGGAGTTTGGAGGTAAAAGGCAGGAGGAGACAGGTCGATAGTTAGAAGGACAGGTAGGGTCAAGCTTGCTGTTTTTGAGTAATGGTATAACGGTTGCATGCTTGAAGGAGGATGGAAAGGTACCAGAGTAGAGGGAAGAGTTAAAGATCTGTGTGAGCATAGGGATTATAGAAGGAGCAAGAGGTTTTAGGAGATGGGAGGGAATGGGATCAAGAGGGCAAGTGGTAGAGGGAGAAGAGGAGATCAGCAGTGACACATCCTCCTCCGAGATAGCGGAAAAAGAGTCAAGAAAGGCAGGAGGAGAGTTGGGAAGCATTGTGGGTGGGAGGAGGCAACAGATGGGATGTTCTGCCGTATGGATTCCACCTTTTCCTTAAAAATGTCAGCAAAGTCCTGAGGTGAGATGGAGGGAGAAGAGGAGGCAGCTGAGGGTGGTCTGAGTAGAGAGTCAAAGACAGAAAAGAGACGGCGTGGGTTAGACTTGTGTGTGTTGATTAGTGATGAAAAGTAGCCTGAGAGAGGGCAGAGTTGAAACAGGATAGCATTAATGTGTAGTGAATGAAATCTGCGAGCGTATGAGATTTCCTCCAGAGGCGTTCAGAGGAACGAGTGGAGGAACGCTGCATGCGTGTGTGGGAGTTTAGCCAGTGTCTGGGGTTAGAAGGGCGAGGACGGCAGAGAGAAAGCGGGGCATGAAGATCAAGAGAGGAAGATAAGGCAGAGTTGTTGTTCCTGACCAGGTTGTCAGGGTCTGAAGCAGAACTGAGAGTGGAGAGGGAGGAGCGTAAAGTGGAATCAAGAGCTGGTAGGTTAATAGAGCGCAGGTTTCTGCAAAATAGAGGGCCAGATGGAGATGGAGATGGAGAGAAGTGAGAGAGAGAAAATGAGATGAGGTGATGGTCAGAGAGAGGAAAAGGGATAATGGAGAAATCGGAGAGAGAGAAGTTTTTAGTGAAAACCAGGTCTAGGTAGTGTCCGTCCTTGTGGGTGCTGGCTTCAGTCCACTGTTGAAGGCCAAAAGAAGAGGTTAGAGAAAGAAAGCGGGAAGCCCAAGGGAGAGAGGGGTCATCAATGTGGCAATTGAAGTCCCCAAGGAGAAGAACAGGGGAGTCTGAGGAGAGAAAGAAAGAGAGCCAGGATTCAAAGTGAGAGAGAAAGGCAGAAGGGGGATGAGTAGAGGAAGGTGGGCGATAGATGACCGCCACATGGACCGGGAGAGGAGGGAAGATCTGGACTGTGTGAACCTCAAAGGAGGGAAAAGCAAGAGAGGGAGGAATAGGAAGGGTTTGGTAGCGGCAGAGAGAGGAGAGCAGGCGCCCCACGCCTCCACCCCTGCCATCAGGGCACGGAGTGTGGGAGAAGGAAAGGGAAGAAGTCGGAAGGGAAGCCCTGGCAGATTACCTTCACTAATCTGGGTGTGGTATATAGTGCTAAAATTACATTCAGAAAAGGTCCTGAAGAGAATGTTATTAACACCTCAGGAGTTCCTCTCTCTGAAGCGGAGACAACGTTGCTCAATACGGTACTTAACTTTGTACCAGAGATGGACTTTATTTTATGTGATACCATAATAGATATTGATAGAAAAACAAGCGTTTCTGGAATAGGTCCTCTGTCGGGAATTGTTCATCCCTTTTGGATGTGCGGCACCTAGAGTTGAATCTATCTAATATTAACAATGATAAGGAAGGTTCCAGGTATGAAGATTTAGATCCTTGCACATTTCTGAGTTTTGCACTAGATCTCACTCCTCTTTTAGAGGAACAGATTAATCATCAGGATCCCCATTCTTTATTTGTTGGGTTAATTCTTGAGACTCGGGTATAGTTGCTTAAGTGATCAATGCTTTATTAAACAATTTTAGGATCTTTATGTTTGTTTCTTATGTAGCCATGCAGCCCCTGGCTACTAGTTTCTCTGCCAAACACGTAAGTCCTGGTACCAGCGCAGGCAATGTTAGGGTTAAATATGCCCTCACTGTAGTAAGCAGCTCCATTGAGTGACAGGGGGTGGCTTAGGGCCTGGGTACTGCCCATTTGGGGCTGAGACCTTGAGCCCCTCTCCTGTAACAAAAAGGAGCTGCAGTTCCAAATTAAGTGCTGTGTGAAAGTGTGGAGCCAGGGCTCTGGTTCACCTTCCGTCCTCACCCTCAGGGGAGTGGGATCATCTATCCCATACTCCACAAGGGAGTATGGGAGTCAGGGATAGACCTTTGGGACCTCAAGCCCTGGGGATTGAGTCCAGGGACCATGAGAAGAGTGTACATGTTGGTATACTGTAATGTACTGCTGTATGAAGAATAAAGCACCAGTTACTCTTTTATACTCCTACCAGAGGCTGCAGTTCTTCAGGGAGAGGGTGAGAGTGTTTTCCAAAGGGAACTGCAACTATCTGTGATAGGCCCTTGGGAATGGAGGCGCTGTACCACCAAGAAGAGTACTAACAAAGCAATGAAAGCCTGTCCTGTCCATCCCCAAACAACATCGGTGGATGCTCAGGGCCTTCTGTGAGCCATACAGGTAGCACCAACACCAGGTAACAGAAGTGAATCTCCCTTAGGGTGGGGGAAGATGTGTTTCACTTACAAAGGGCATACAATGCTGTTGACATTGATCAGGCCTTTTAGAGTGCACATTTGACAAATAGATCATCTTTACTTAAGTATTTTAATAGAACATATTATAAGAAAGGTAGATCATTTTACTATTACTGCACTAGTCAGTTTGAAAGGAATATTAATAAATACTAATGTTTATCACCACATATAGTAGATAAGTTGACAAAATCAAGTCCATTATATATAGACAATAGAATATACTCACTCTAGATCCAGACCTTAGACTATTATCTGCTCTGGCCCCCCAAAAAAACTAAAATTATAGCATCATATGTTTCACTAAGTTTATGTAAATCTCAACACACTGCCACAAGACATCTATCTAAAGCTGCGGCCCCAGTGAGCATGCGTGTATGAACAATGGAGCGCCTGGCGGCACTTGTGGCCTTCAGCCAAGCGATCCGAGGACTGAGGATCTGAATCGATGGGCAGGCATGGCAGGGGCGTGGACATGAAATCACATGGCTGGTTCACCCTCATTGGCTGAATTTAAGGATCCGTCATCCGCGCACCTCCCGGCGCGCTCCCAGCTTACCCAAACCCGCGATCGGGCGTCCTTCCTCTGCTGGCTCCTGCAGCACATCTCGCAGAAGCCATTACCAGCATACCTTCTAGGGGCATGCGCAGACCTCACTCGGCACTAAATGCCGTCCCCACTGGCCCCCCCTCCAGGCTTCACTCGCACAGGGATTTCACCGTCGCGCAGCGCGCACCCGTTATGTGCGGCACCCGTGCATGCACGCAGAGTCTTCTCCGTTCCGCTGTGTAATAGGATTTACCTGTCTCGTCTCCATCAGCCAACCACACCCATGCATACTAGGGAGTATGCTTCCTCCTATATATGCCCAGCCTTCCCTCTGGCACATTGGCTTAGCATAACCTTTTTATGTACGCTGTGTTCACTGCAGTTCTGCCTCCTGTCTAAACCTTGCCTGTCTTGTCCTGTGTTGCCTGACCTCGCTTGTTTTTTGGATTCCGCACTTCTACGCTCCTGACCCAGTTTACCAACGATAATCCGCACCTCTCGCTCCTGACCCCGGCTTACCCTCGATGATCCCACCTGTCCAATCCCAACCTTGGCTAAAGTACCTGCAACGACCCGTACCTCTCCAATCCAGACCTCGGCAAGTATCACTGACCATAATGAAATCTCCTACCCTGACTCGGCGACCTTGACCTATCTACACACCAGACGCGCCCTCGCGGCTTTGGGTTGGCGTTTATCAAATCCCCACCTTGGCCTCACGGTCACGCCTTGTTTGTGGTAAGAGCATCGTTACACTGAACCTCCGCCGTGACATGGCCATCGCTCAGCCGTTGCGCCAGAAGTCAAATTTCTTGACTTCTCAAAATGTAGTCACACAACTCGTGCTTGATCATGTGTCTGCACGCACTGACTGGCGCCGTATCTTGTTCGCGCCACATGCACAGCTGCAAGCAATGGGGACGAGGCCTAAGGGTTGTCATAGATGTGGGCACTGTATGGTATGTCCTTACATAAATCCTGTGCATACATTTCACTGTAAAAATAGAGGTGACAATTACAAAATAAATTATTTCATAAATTGCAGCACAAATGATGTGGTTTACTATTTAAAATGTGAATGTGGTAATGGTTATGCTGGACTACAATACCTCTTAAAATCAGGATCATTTAGTATTAAGGTTTTATAAGGAATGCTCACATTCGACATCCAGTGTTGAGATATTTTCTCAACTGTAAGCATGGCACTATTAATCATTTTTATTTTATGGGAATAGAAGTTATTCTGGCTCCAGAACATGGGGGCAATCGACTTAATTTGCTTAATCATTTTGAAATGCACTAGATATTAACTTTGAAAACATTAACTCCATTGGGATTAAATATTGATTGGAAATTATATAATTTCCTAATAAATATTATTTTTATCATTATGAGTTATAAAATAAATTATGATCCCAATATACCTTCCATGCGTTTATTTTTTATTCGTATTCTTTATTTTGATAAACAAATGCTCCATGATCCACTTTTTATTAAGATCCATCTTATTATTGTTCTAATATTAACTTATACTAATATATGTTATTTATAAGCTTTTTTCATGCACTTATTTTCATCTTGATAAATTGATAACCAATGTTTTATTCAAGTTTCATTGGAACAATGAATAGAGATAAATTAATGTTATATAACTCTGAACTAATTGTTTAATAACTCATTAGTAGGTCGGTCCTGTGTTTACAGATCTATTGGATTTGCTTGTATGATATTTTTTCATTATGCTGTGCCTTTATGCTTGTTTACATGGTCTCCTAGAAAAAAACGACGTTGCATTGCCTAGGTGAGGATGTTGCGTCCTCTGAGTTTGGATCTACAAGTTTATTAGGTACTGTGGATAACACAATGCTTTTGGCCATTGCTACGACCATGGGTACCGGATGGGAATCAGGTCATCCAAAGATCATGTGAAGTCATGGATTGATTCTTTGTCTTCAGGTTTTAATACTACTTAAGGCAGGGGTTCTCAACTTCAGTCTTCAAGACCCCCCTACAGGTTTTCAGGATATTCCTGGAGTTGAACACCCCTGTACTAAGGCATTAAAACAAAATAATCTGGTTAATTGGAAATCTTAAAATACTAAAGTGGCAAATATCCTAAGGAGCCCTGGGAAGAACCCCTGAATTGAAAAACTTAGTTAAAATGTTTTTGGAATTTGGTAACAGTTTGATTTACAATCTAAAATACAATTTAAATGTGGATCATCCTGAAAGTTTTCTTACATACAGTAATTTGTATGTAGGGTACATATGTCTGTAGCACATGCCAATGTATTTACAATGTATTGTTTTGTTTTATCAATGTTGGATATTAATTTGTACACATTCAGCTGAAGAATAATAATAGAACTGTTATAAAAATTGTTATCACGATTACAGCTCATATGAAATACAACATCTATTTTACCATTTATATTATTGAATAAAACTTGAATTTCTGGATTTCTAGACTAACTGAAAATACCCAGAAACAATCCATTTTGCAGAGGAGGGTTAACATTGTATCACCATTTTTATAAACATACAATGAAGGGTGTTTCATTAAAATATGAAAGAAATGAAAAGGTTAAATGTGTCGACTTCACATCAAATCAACACATTAATCATAAAAGTGATACAAAGCGTAATACATAAGCATATATGAATGGGGCATTAATTGCTTTCCAGTGCCAGAAGGTATCATATGGAATAGCAATGACAAAAAAAACACTTATTAAACAGGTAGTAAATATGCTAGTAAAGAATAAAAACACTTTTCCAGGCAAATAAAAGTCTAATCAATTCATTAAAAACTGAGTTAAAGGATTAGTGGCACGATATCAGATTGTTATTGTAATGGAGCTAGTGGGATCACACTGTTCTTTCCACCAAGTTCAGAACACATGAATTGTTCTAGAAAAAATAGGTACTGGCTGTCTCAGTCAATAAACATTGGGAATGCTGCACAATAGAGCAACATTCCCTTTGTTCATTGACTCTTTCCAGGGGCCCAGTTGAATTCCTAAAGACAACGCTTGCGAGTGCTCATTTGCATGTCATTACCCAGAATCCCTGGCTGCAGTGGAAGCACTGTGTGATAAGAGATAATGGGGAAAGCCAGGGCTGCAGACCTGTGTGAGACATGTGAATGTGCTCACGTGGTATTTGTATTTGCTGTTAAGAGTGTGGGGAAAGAAGAGGGGAATCATTCCTGAACATGAGAGAAGGACATTATGCATGCCCTTGCATGCTTAGTTTTTGTTTTTCACAATATTGTACAGTAGAAGGACTGTTTTCCCTGCATAGTTTTTATATTGGTTGCTGATTATTTTTTAATGTGCATTATTATTGTATTCTTACATAATGAGTCAAAAATCTAAATTAATATTGCTGCAAAGCCCCAATTACGTAGTAGACCTCAAAGAAGCTTACCTGAAAATATTAGGAAAATACTTTTTTTTCTGACAAGAGCCTTTGTAGTCTTCAGGGAAAACAGCTCTGTGCTGTCTGGCTGTGTGTAGAAAGGGATGCCATGTCAACACTCTACTGCAGGCTGTGGGTCTTTTTAAATACAAATCCAAATCAAATAAAAACCTCTAGTGGAAAAAAATTACAACAAAGTTTACAATCACATGGAGATACTGTATTTTCAAAATAGGGTCTTTGGGGGGAACTGCACCTTTAACACTTCTATTTTGATTTGGGCAATGGTATAAAACTGAAAAAATTGTAATGGCCCAGCATGATCCCTACCATAAAAATGATTAATCCAACATGGGTGTTACCAAGTCACTCCCTGAAAAGGCATACTCTCATATGACTCAACTGATTTGGTCAGATTAGTGCTGTAATAGTGTAGTGAAAAGGTTACCTCGAAAGAATGCCAGCAGAGTTTTCCTTGTGAATGTTCAACTTTTATGGTTCAGATTATTGTTTAGATGTCAAGCTGTATATGTTAAAATATCAAGCTCTTCTTGTTTGTAACTCATTGAATGCAACAACACTGTTACAAATGGAATCTAAGATCAACAGGTAAAATAAATATAAAAATCACAATTTCCAGAAGTAGAGAGTTGGTCTCCCCCTCCCCCCCAAAACAAAAGGCACCACTTAAAGTAGTCCGAATACATTTCTAGAAAATGTTTCTTAGCACAGTGTTTGCCACTAACCTAATCAATTTGTTTTGAAGATTAACACTGAATAATAAAACTAGCTTATCATACAGCAAATATCGGACTATGCTTTCATGAAATTGCATGCAATTAATACTATTCAACCTCTAGAGTTGCAGACATTTGGCAGAGTTAAGTCACTCACCTGTAATAGGGCCGACCAGGGCTCTATGGCATCAAAACTCCCGTTGACTTCAAATACCAGGAACTTGATGGAAATGACAGGACTGAGATGTATAGAAGCCAGCATAAGGTTTCTGTGAAAAGGTTGATTAAGATGGGACTACAGTACTGTACTTTTATAGCCAAAGCTTATGCAAATTGCAAAAAAAATAGGCATCATGCAATTTAATACAATGGAGTTGACAGCTTGAGGGGTTGATAGGAAGTAGTTTGAAGGCAGTTCTGATATCTAAAACACAAAAAGAAAGCGCATGATGGACATCATCTGTAAAATAATGTGATATTTTATAAAAAAAAATAAACAGTTACAAAACTTACATAGCATAAAACCGTTTCAGTCTCCCTCACATCAGGATCTAGATGGTAACCAGGACCTTAATCTCACACACAGAGATGTCAACCGTTCCCACACAAGGGGGGATAAGCGAGTAAGGTCCCGAAAAAGAACCTGCAATTGTCGGAGGAGCCGAAAAACAGCTGAGAAGCCGGTCACGGCGTCCTCGTGGGAGGAGGCTGACATCAGATGTCCATCGACAGAGCATCTTGCCTCACAAAACGTAATGACTCAATATCTCAACGCGTTTCACGGCATTTGGCGCTTCATCAGGGGGGAGGGGTCTCTGGCTCTAGGGGCTGTTGTATTTATGTGAATGGACAAATATGAGGTGCCCTCTATGGGAAGTGATGTTAGTGCAGTGAAAGTTAAGGAATAAAATTGCATAGACAACGTGAATATACATTGCACTGGATTTTTGCTCGACCTGAATAGGATCCTCCTTAGATCCTCATAGAAGTTAATAGGTGTAATGAGGTGAGCGTAGGATCAAATATGAAAGAAATGTATAAAAGGACAGGCATTCATAATGCAATAGTGTGTAATGACATAGTGAAGAGAGGAGGAATGAGGGTGATACATAAATGTCGATGGACAATATTGCTACTCACACGGCCATGTGACAGCAGAGAGCCCTATTGGGTATCTTTAGGGAAATCCCTCAAAGTCCCTCTCCCTTCTCAGGATCAGCAACTAGGATAGTCAGGTGGGAGGCAGGTATGTGTTCTATCCTAGCGCCTGCAGCCAGATGCCTGCATCCAGATGCCAGGAGCGTATGTCTGATGCCAGATGCCAGCAGCCAGACAGGGGAGGACCTTCCCTTTCAGCCGTCCACGGAAGTGGGGATTCCTCTACGCCGCTGCTATCCGAGAAAACACAGCTCACCGTCGGAGCAGAGCACTACATGTGAGTGCAATGTTGCTTATGTAACACGGTCCCCCCCCACCCCCACCTCACTTAGGGACTCAGGCTGGGGAATAGGCGTATTACCAGGTGTGTGGTGCTCTACCTGTAGGCTGCAGGAGTACTGAGTGGTCTGCCAGATGGTAATGAGACAGGAACAGAACAATCTTGGACAGGTCTCTGGGTTATTCTGGGTTGGTCTCAACACCTCTAGACACCTCCTGCCAAGGAACTGACACCAGAGGCAGAGGTATCTTCTAACAGATTTTATTGTAGTGCTTGCTGCAGCAGCTCTTCCTTTCAGCATATAATTTTCTCCACTTGGCCCAGAAATTCTGGAGGGTACATACCGTCAGCAGAGCTCTGATCCTGGTGGTTTCTAGGCCAGCCGGCCTAGAGTGAGCATGCTTGCCCCGCCATGGGGAAGTCTGACAGCTCTGTCCTCTCTCCCTGAGGAGTTGAGGACAAGGACCCTCTCTCTCTTCACTCTCTGAGGAGCTGAGGAAAATAACTCTCTCCCCCCTCACTCTCTGAGGAGCTGAGGAAAAGGACTACTAAGTTTTGTCTACTCCCCTAGAAAACTCTGGAAGGGGCGGGCTCATGGACTGTACCCACCTACAAGGGGCTGTACACAGGCCATCAGTCACCACCTACCTTCCTTCACTTATAAGGGAAGCAGAAGGGGGTCACTGGCCTATAGATTAACCTGCTAATGCCTGGAACTTAACAGGACTTATATAGCAGATACACTATGTGGAGAGAAACAGGTACTTATGGAACATACCCTGTTATACTTATGTTTATATGTGTACTGTATACTAATCTCTTTTACACTATTCTTTCTCTGTGTGTATTATCCCACACCACTAGACACCATCTGATACCACAATGGGGAGAACACATACCTGCCTCCCACCTGACTATCCTAGTTGGTGATTCTGAAAAGGAAGAGGTACTTTGAGGGATTCCCCCAAAGATACCCATTAGGGCTCTCTGCTGTCACATGGCTGTGTGAGTAGCAATATTGTCCATCAACATTTATTTATCACCCCCATTCCCTCTCACTTCACTGTCATTGCACATTATTGCATTAGGAATGCCTTTCTTTTTATACATTTCTTTCATATTTGATCCTTCGCTACCCTCATTACACCTATTTGCTGTTGTATTTATACCAACCAAGTCTATCCAATTAGAGCCTAACCCAATCGGGTGAGTATCCTTCCAATAGCCCATTGAACATGCTAAAACTGTGGATTAAACCTTTTTGCAATTATAACAGAGTAGAAACTATATATGTGTGTAACGGGTTTCCCCCCCCCCCCCCCAATCTCACATTGGCCCGGGTACTTTAATAACCAATCCCCATTACGTGTGTGTTTGGTGGTGCACCTGTAGGCAACAGAACTCCTGAGTCTCCCGCTTGATGTTAGTAGGGGATTTCCAACAGGACAGGTAGCTGAGGTAGTGGGTGCGAGTTCAACTTACATCATGTGCAGCGCCTCCACCTCATCAGGGTCTATGCTTCCGCAGGGAGATGGTCCTGGTGAGGAACATCTTCTTGATGGTGCCATCCACTGCTGAGTAATTTCACACTCACACAGTGGGGGTATCGTTAACAAGATCATCTTTATTGTAGACGGTGATGTAGCAGACTGCCCCATGCAGCTGCCGGCTCTAGCCGCACATCTCTCCGTGCTGTCCCTTTGCCATGTACGCCCTCCTGAATTGAAGTGGGATTCCCCCTTCTCCTAGGGAAACCCTCTCTGTGCCATGTCCCTGGACACAGAGTGGCTTAGACAGGCTGATTGGTCAACCTGGACCGCTAGTTACGTCACTAGGGTCACAAAGTGTTCCTACAATCCCTTATGCAGGACCATACAACTTCCTAACAACTGCTGGAACACACTGTTAGAACACTATATCTAA
>NC_134487.1:53915952-54048452 GCF_040206685.1 Ascaphus truei | reverse complement strand
CCTGTGAGAGCCTGGGGTGAATCTCTTGAACATTTCTTGTCAGTGCCTTCACCTATGTGAGATTCTAGGAGTGTAGAGTGACCCTCACATAGGAACATCCATAAAGTAACCAGCCCACACCAAAGGTTATGGCTAAAAGTGTTTACTATATGGCAAATAACACAACATAACATACTTCAACAATATGACATTGACAGTGTCCCTCTATAACACTAATAGGCACAACTTCCCGGTCACCACGTAGGGCTTTGTACCCCACACGTTATATCAATAGCCCCAAATGTCCCACAATACCCCAAGTGTGTGACTGTTGATAAAATTGGTGCACTTGATGACTGACTGTACCTGCCCAGTGCTCCAGCACCTGAGGCTGCAGATTCTTCACAAAGGATCCGCCGCTCTGCGATCTCCTCTGTGACGTCCGGCAACTCTGCCTGGCGGTGGGTGGCTCCCGCATGGAGTGATCCATCTTTGGAAAGTCTCTTGCTGTAGAGAAACAAAAAATAGGTCGCGCTATATCCCACAAAAGTGCTGGCTGCCTGTGATATAACCCTGACCCCTGGTCAGGTATAGGAAGTGGAACGAAGTTATATCTATGGCGCTCTGCACTATTATATACAAAAATAATAAATAAATAATGTGTATACAACCAGAATCACGGTAATGATCCGTCCATAGGGTGCTCCAACGTAATGGAAGGGTACATGAAAAATAAAAATCAGCAAATCATAGCATAATACTGCAACACACAACATATAACATATAACTAACTCTAAACACTAAACAACGCTGAGGTAGACAGGTGACAGTAATTACAAAAACACATTTAATTATGACATATCATATATAATACATAGAATACATATAAAAAAGGGTTCAAATAGGACACTCCAACTCAGGTGGGGGTACCTGCTTACCGAAGGCAAGAAGGTATCACGCAGTGGATAATTAAAGAGTATCCCCTCTATAGGATCGCAGCTGCCATGCATGATGTCTGTGCTGGAGCCTATAATACTCCTGGCCAGGCTGGGTAGATTTTTCAGACCTGCAGCGTCCGCCTTCTGCCGCAAACAGCACTATACACGTGGACACGTGGAGTGGTGGCTGTGGGACTCTCTTGCTGTAGAGCCTGTCTGAGCCCAGACGCAGGCCGCGATCACTGAGTGCAACTGGCACCGGTGATATCACATAGAACTGGGTACTATAGAAAGCAACCCCCCTTGTACTGAAAGGGGCCTTCCCTGAAACTGCCAAACTAACTGCTGTGGCTGCACTGCAAGCCACACTGTCTCTTCTTGTCAGAGCACACAGCACTGCAGCTGTGTCACTGAAAAGACTCAGACTCAGCTGAGGGCAGGGTCCCTACCTAAGGGGCCTTCTCTATGAACTTACCCACTAACCTAGTGGGGAGTGGGGCCTACCTTGGCCTGGGGTGTCTGGGGCCCAGTACAGCAGAGCACTGCAGCTATGTACACTACCTTCCCCAATCGCTTCCTGGATCAAACTGACAAAACCCTGTATGCACACAACATTGTATATTCTTTGCTCCAGGAGAAGCTGCCAGCTCTATTAGCTTCAATGCTGCCTGTGACCAGGGTGAAAGTGCAGTCCCCAGAGGCTGCTGGGAATTGTAGTTCTTGGTACAGCTCTTTCCTATGGGGACCGCGTGCACGATCTTTACTGCGCATATCTGAAGCTGTAATGGCCGCCGCTACTCTTAACTGAGCATGCGCAACTTCCAAGAGCTCTTGCACACATGTAATGGCCACTTCTATGCTTGCCAACCTCTGTGCATTGCACGGCACAGGCACGAACTCCCGTGCCAACCTCAACATGGCCGCCGCGATTGCTCTGCTTATGCGCAAGCCTCCGCACATGCGCGAACACATTAAACATGGCGGCGTCCTGCCGCAGCTGCCACCGGGAGCCCCCGGGAATGCGCGTGCCCCCGCAGCAGCACACACGCAAGGGGGAAAGAAACCTGCAGACAGGAGGACCAGAGAGACCCTAGCTACAATCTCCCCCTGGTGGAAACACCAACGTCCCGCTTGGAGGACAGCGTCACACAGCACAATAAAGTTAAATTATGAAAATGCAGTGCATAGTATATACAACTTATCACAGGTGCTTTAACGTTATTGGTACATGGCATATCACACACAGTAATACCCGAGGCCAGCTGAGTGTTAGCTGTTTGCTGAGACCAATTGTGGGGTGCCCTTAACTGATAATGTGGGGGTACCTCACTTTGACTTTGGTGAGCCTCCGCCTGGGTAGTCTCCGTTACCGACACTGGAGTCTCTGTAGACTCTTTAAGATTATGGTCATTTGCAACAGTCACTGGTTCCAAGCTACTTCCTCCCCCTGGTGGAAGGAATAGCACAGTGTCTCTTGGCCAGATCTTTACTCGGCCATCCGCGGCATGGATGCGGTAGGCCAGGAGGCCTTGACCCTTTCCGCGGTCCACCACATCCGCTCCTTTTTGGGCTTAAAAGAGGCAAATTTCACGGTATCACTCACAACACAGTCCTTGTCCCTACGCACTTGGGAGGCTTCCACTGGGAAGCGAGCGATTAGCAATGTCTCTGTACTCAAAGTCTTTGTTACATCCTGCAGGGGGTAAAGGGTTGATACCTTACCACTGCGGTGATTCATGGTGGCCAACAGGTCCTCGAGGACGCTGTCAGTTCCCACCTCGTCTGTCTTGGGACCTGTCCCCGGCACTTCTGGGGCAGTCCACTCACTGTCTTGAAACTCGGGAGTGTTGGATCCAAGGCCTGGGACCATTTGGGTTGGAGCGCACGGGCTCACACTCAGTTCAATCACAGTAATACTTATAGCAGCACTGGACATCATGATGGGGCTGACTTTCCTCTTCACCTGGACGATAGGCGGTGGGTACTGGTCCACTCGCACCACTGGACAGCAATCTTCTATGGGGGACACCTCCGCCAGGACGCGATGCCGAGTGGAGCCAATCGCCCTGGTGGCCAGACTTAAGGAGCTACCGTGCTCCGCGGTCACCTGGAAGCTTACACCCGACACCCCTGGGGCAGTCAACTCACCCTTGTCGTTGTTAGGTACTGATCCCAAGCCTAGGACCAATGGTACCATCGTAGTAGGCCGGACTGGCCGTTGTAGGGCACATGGGCCCACATCAGGGTCCGCTGCAATTGAGGTAGTTGGTTCTTTGTCTGCAGCTTCACTTGAGTGGTCCGCCGGTTGGCGCATCGCCACAAGTCGTTGACTACTGTCTTCAGTAGTACAGGATGGGGGTAGGGACATCTCCGCAGGAGAACAGCGTCGGGGCGCCTCGCATTCACTGGCGGCAACCGGCATGAAGCGGTCCTGCTCCGGTGGTACCAGTGGTAGCAATCCCCCTTCTCCCTGGGTAGTCACCTTACCCTTCGTTGATTCCGTCAGCTGTGGTTCCATCATCTGGGGTTCCGGTTTTGGAACCGGATCTGGAGCCGTCTCTGTCATCGGGGCTTGGTACTCCTCAAGCGTAGGCAGAAAAGGGCTAGACACAAGATGGTTTGCTCCATTCACAAAGAAAATAGCTCCCCAAACAAATTATTTTCCCAGGAATACACAATCAGGGCCCAAACACCTCAAGCTGGTGATCCTGTCAGTGGATACTTCCCGGAACCCTTTAGGCAATGAATAATAGGCAAAGTTCATATCGCCCTTCCTCACTTTATGCAGACACGGGCACAAAAGAAATGGGTGACTTACTTTCCTCGCTCGCCATGCCCCTGGAAGCTGAGGTTGTGGTTTATTGCATCCTGTATCTTTCTTAGGGGGAACAGTAGTTGCTACTGACAGTTCACTGTGCTCACTCCCCCTGTTGGAATTTAGAGGAGGGGCAGCACACTCTTTCAATAGGTGGTTCTGGCTCTGCGCTGAGTCACTCACATCGCAGGGGAGGGGCTCTGATTTTCGCGCCAAACCCGGACAGATTTTTGCAACACTTTTCTGTGCAGGCTGGCAGTCAGCAGCACGTGCTCTCTCCTGACTTGGCGGGAGACGCCATTTTAGGTGTGACTCACTTTTGGCATTCCCTGATGAGAAAACCTCCATTTTGTGCACAGTCCCGTTAACTACGCTAGGGCTCTCTGAATATACAAGGGGATAGCCTTCTGGTGGGGCACCTTGGGCTGATAAAGTCCAAGGGCCATTTTCCCTGCATAATTCCTGACCCGCCGCTATCCATAGGCTACTCCACTGGACAGTGTTGTCAAACCTTTGCTCCATCTGCTTCCACCCTTGGTCTAGGCCCAGGAGTTTCTTTAGGGCCTCCCAAATTTCAATCCCGTCCACATGACTGGGAACGTTCCCTACTACCACCACGTGACTAGGCAGTGCTTTACGCCAACAGGCCCAAGAATGGACCTCATGATTGACGGTATGAACATGGTGGACAATTTGACACAAAAATGAAATAGGGCATCCCAGGTCTGCTCTCAGCAGCGCCTCCAAATGTAACGGGTATTCCCCCACCCAATCGCATATAGAGTGTATGTGAGGGGGAACCTATATGTTACCAGGTGTGGTGCGTTATACCTGTCAGGCCCACCGGAGGTCTGAGCCTCCGCTAGTGAGAGCCTTGGGTGAATCTCTAGAACGTTTCTTGTCAGCGCCTCCACCTATGTGAGATTCTAGGAGTGTAGAGTGACCCTCACATAGGAACATCCATAAAGTAACCAGCCCACACCAAAGGTTATGGCTAAAAGGGTTTACTATATGGCAAACAACACAACATAACATATTTCAACAATATGACATTGACAGTGTCCCTCTATAACACTAATAGGCACAACTACCCGGGCACCACGCAGGGCTTTGTACCCCACACGTTACATCAATAGTCCCAAATGTCCCACAATACCCCAAGTGTGTGACTGTTGGTAAAGTTGGTGCACTTGATGACTGACTGTACCTGCCCAGTGCTCCAGCACCTGAGGCTGCAGATTCTTCACAAAGGATCCGCCGCTCTGCGATATCCTCTGTGATGTCCGGCAACTCTGCCTGGCGGTGGTTGGCTCCCGCATGGAGTGATCCACCTTTGGAAAGTCTCTTGCTGTAGAGAAACAAAAAATAGGTCGCGCTATATCCCACAAAAGTGCTGGCTGCCTGTGATATAACCCTGACCCCTGGTCAGGTATAGGAAGTGGAACGAAGTTATATCTATGGCGCTCTGCACTATTATATACAAAAATAATAAATAAATAATGTGTATACAACCAGAATCACGGTAATGATCCGTCCATAGGGTGCTCCAACGTAATGGAAGGGTACATGAAAAATAAAAATCAGCAAATCATAGCATAATACTGCAACACACAACATATAACATATAACTAACTCTAAACACTAAACAACGCTGAGGTAGACAGGTGACAGTAATTACAAAAACACATTTAATTATGACATATCATATATAATACATAGAATACATATAAAAAAGGGTTCAAATAGGACACTCCAACTCAGGTGGGGGTACCTGCTTACCGAAGGCAAGAAGGTATCACGCAGTGGATAATTAAAGAGTATCCCCTCTATAGGATCGCAGCTGCCATGCATGATGTCTGTGCTGGAGCCTATAATACTCCTGGCCAGGCTGGGTAGATTTTTCAGACCTGCAGCGTCCGCCTTCTGCCGCAAACAGCACTATACACGTGGACACGTGGAGTGGTGGCTGTGGGACTCTCTTGCTGTAGAGCCTGTCTGAGCCCAGACGCAGGCCGCGATCACTGAGTGCAACTGGCACCGGTGATATCACATAGAACTGGGTACTATAGAAAGCAACCCCCCTTGTACTGAAAGGGGCCTTCCCTGAAACTGCCAAACTAACTGCTGTGGCTGCACTGCAAGCCACACTGTCTCTTCTTGTCAGAGCACACAGCACTGCAGCTGTGTCACTGACAAGACTCAGACTCAGCTAAGGGCAGGGTCCCTACCTAAGGGGCCTTCCCTATGAACTTACCCACTAACCTAGTGGGGAGTGGGGCCTACCTTGGCCTGGGGTGTCTGGGGCCTAGTACAGCAGAGCACTGCAGCTGTGTACACTACCTTCCCCAATCGCTTCCTGGATCCAACTGACAAAACCCTGTCTGCACACAACATTGTTTCTTCTTTGCTGCAGGAGAAGCTGCCAGCTCTATTGGCTTCAATGCTGCCTGTGACCAGGGTTAAAGTGCAGTCCCCAGAGGCTGCTGGGAATTGTAGTTCTTGGTACAGCTCTTTCCTATGGGGACCACGTGCGCAATCTTTACTGCGCATGTCTGAAGCTGTAATGGCCGCCGCTACTCTTAACCAAGCATGCGCAACTTCTAAGAGCTCTTGCACACATGTAATGGCCACTTCTATGCTTGCCAACCTCTGTGCATTGCACGGCACAGACGCGAACTCCCGTGCCAACCTCAACATGGCCGCCGCGATTGCTCTGCTTACGCTCAAGCCTACGCACATGCGAGAACACATTAAACATGGCGGAGTCCTGCCGCAGCTGCCACCGGGAGCCCCCGGGAACGCGCGCGCCCCCGCAGCAGCACACACGCAAGGGGAAAAGAAACCTGCAGACAGGGGGACCAGAGGGACCCTGGCTACATATATATACATATATATATATATATATATATATATATATATATATATATATATATATATAGAAATATATATATACAGTGCTTGACAAATCACCCAAAAATCTACTCGCCGAACCCAAAAATCTACTCGCCACCTAGTCCCGCCCCTAGTCCCGCCCCCATCCCCGCCTCTAGTCCCGCCCCCAGCCACGCATTTAAAAAAAAGCCATAAATTAAATAAATTGAATAAATTCCTAGTAAGAACATTCGTTTTTGATATTAGTTTATTTATTGTATTACATTATACTACAATTAGTCCTTGGTGTGTGTGTGTGTGTATAAATGTCGAATCTAGAAAAAAAAAGCCAGATATGGATGACCAGTTTGCTGCACCCCTTAACTAGTGTCTGGATGCCCCCGCTTCACAATATTTAAAGCAGCAATCCCGTCTGGGATCTTACCTGATCCGCAGACCCTCAAAGTCCAGGTACCCTCATTCCCGCAATGTTATACATTGGAGGGGAGGTGTTCGTTACCTGTCTTCTGGGTTAGGGGGGGTTCGATGTCTTCCGTGTGAAGCTTGAGTCAGATCTGGAAGTAAGCAGTATAGGTTATTTCAGTGTAGTATAGGGCAGTTAAGATATCCAGATCCATAGTGTGAGAGTGTGTGGGGGAGAGAGTGAGAGTGTGTGGGGGAGAGAGAGAGAGAGTGAGTGAGTGAGAGAGTGAGAGAGAGAGAGAGTGGGCGAGAGAGAGAGTGGGAGAGAGAGAGAGTGGGCGAGAGAGAGAGTGGGCGAGAGAGAGAGTGGGCGAGAGAGAGAGTGGGCGAGAGAGAGAGTGGGAGAGAGAGAGAGTGGGAGAGAGAGAGAGAGTGGGAGAGAGAGAGAGTGGGAGAGAGAGAGAGTGGGAGAGAGAGTGGGAGAGAGAGAGAGTGGGAGAGAGAGAGAGTGGGAGAGACAGAGAGAGAGTGGGAGAGACAGAGAGAGAGTGGGAGAGACAGAGAGAGAGTGGGAGAGACAGAGAGAGAGTGGGAGAGACAGAGAGAGAGAGTGGGAGAGACAGAGAGAGAGAGTGGGAGAGACAGAGAGAGAGAGTGGGAGAGACAGAGAGAGAGAGTGGGAGAGACAGAGAGAGAGTGGGAGAGACAGAGAGAGAGTGGGAGAGACAGAGAGAGAGTGGGAGAGACAGAAAGAGAGTGGGAGAGACAGAAAGAGAGTGGGAGAGACAGAAAGAGAGTGGGAGAGACACAGAGAGAGAGACACAGAGAGAGACAGAGAGAGAGACAGAGAGAGAGACAGAGAGAGAGACAGAGAGAGAGACAGAGAGAGACAGATAAAGAGACGTCAAGGCGCCGTGACGTTGACGCTGCTCCGCGCTGATTGGATGTTTTCAGCAGACAGTGCTCTGAAAAACAGCTTGGCTGTCGGCTGAAAACTCCAGCGCCTCAGCACGCCTGCGGACGCTCGCGTGAGCCCCCTCTCAAGGCATCCTCATTGAGTATGCAGGGGCTCAGCGCGGAGCGTCCGCACGGCTCAGCGCGGCCTGTCCTTCTATGGACTCGGCCAGAGAGACAGATAGAGACAGATAGAGAGAGACAGACAGAGAGAGACAGACAGAGAGAGACAGACAGAGAGAGACAGACAGAGAGAGACAGACAGAGAGAGACAGACAGAGAGAGACAGACAGAGAGAGACAGACACAGAAAAAGAGAGACACACACAGAAAAAGAGAGACACACACAGAAAAAGAGAGACACACACAGAAAAAGAGAGACACACACAGAAAAAGAGACACACACAGAAAAAGAGAGACACACACAGAAAAAGAGAGACACACACAGAAAAAGAGAGACACACACAGAAAAAGAGAGACACACAGAAAAAGAGAGACACACAGAAAAAGAGAGACACACAGAAAAAGAGAGACACACACAGAAAAAGAGAGACACACACAGAAAAAGAGAGACACACACAGAAAAAGAGAGACACACACAAAAATGAGAGACACACAAAAATGAGAGACACACAAAAATGAGAGACACACAAAAATGAGAGACAAAAAAAGAGAGACACAGAACACACACAGAGAGAATGAGAGACAAAGACAGAGAGAGGGCGAGGGCGACAGGGAGAAGGCGAGGGCGACACAGGGAGAGGGTGACACACAGACACACACTCACTCTCACTCACAGACATGCAGAGACACACTCACGCAGACACTCACGCAGAGACACACTCACACAGAAGACTCACAGACACACACTCAGAGACACTCACTCACACACACACACAGACACACACACACAGACACACACACACAGACACACACACAGACAGGCACACAGACAGACACACAGGCACACTGACAGACACACAGGCACACTGACAGACAAACAGGCACACTGACAGACACACAGGCACACTGACAGACACACAGGCACACTCACAGACACACAGGCACACTGACAGACACACACACACACACACACACACACACACACACACACACACACACACACACACACACGCGCACACACACAGGCACACTGACAGGCACACTGACAGGCACACTCACAGACACACAGGCACACTCACAGACACACAGGCACACTGACAGACACACAGGCACACTGACAGACACACAGGCACACTGACAGACACACAGGCACACTGACAGACACACAGGCACACTGACAGACACACAGGCACACAGGCACACTGACAGACACACAGGCACACAGGCACACTCACAGACACACAGGCACACTGACAGGCACACACACAGACACACAGACAGGCACACACACAGGCACACTGACAGACACACAGACAGGCACACACACAGACAGGCACACAGGCACACTCACAGACACACAGGCACACTGACAGACACACAGGCACACTGACAGACACACTGACAGACACACAGGCACACTCACAAACACACAGGCACACTCACAGACACACAGGCACACTGACAGACACACACACACACACACAGGCACACTGACAGACACACAGGCACACTGACAGACACACAGGCACACTGACAGACACACAGGCACACTGACAGACACACAGGCACACAGGCACACTCACAGACACACAGGCACACTCACAGACACACAAGCACACTCACAGACACACAGGCACACTCACAGACACACAGGCACACTCACAGACACACAGGCACACTCACAGACACACAGGCACACTCACAGACACACAGGACACTCACAGACACACAGGCACACAGGCACACTCACAGGCACACAGGCACACTCACACACTCACAGACACTCAGTCTGTCACTCACACACTCACCGGGTCACACATGGCAGCAGTGGGGTCTCCGCACGGCAGTGGGCCCTCTCCAAGACATCGGACACACAGCGCGGGCCTCAGCATCAGCAGCAGGTCCCCCCCCCCATCCCCCCCGAAGCGGCCGACGCCGCAGCACGCTCCCCGGACACCCCCGGGCAGCAAGCGAGGATCGGGGGCAGGTGATTAGGGGGAGATCATGGGCAGGAGGTGGACTGGCGCAGGAGGCGCGCACGGGGGAAGCTGGGTTGGCACTTCCCCCTCCATCCCACGTGGGTAGCGGTAGGGTGCGGGGGGGCTGGATCGCGCGCTTGTTTTGGGCTTCCCCCTCCGTCCCACGTGGGGAGCGGAGGGGGGAGGGTGGGGGGGGGGCTGGATCGCGCGCGGCGCTTGTTTTGGGCTTCCCCCTCCGTCCCACGTGGGGGGGGGGCTGGGTTGCGCGCTGGGCTTGGTTTGGGCTTCCCCCTCCGTCCCACGTGGGGAGTGGGGGGGGGGAGGGATGCGGGGGATTCTGGGTTGCTGGGGGGAACAGGCAGCTCAAATGGCAGGACACTCTGCTTGCCCTGTGCACGCGCGCCGGGACCACAGGATTTGCCGCCATTTTTTAAAACTTTTTTTTTAACCCAATCAGGGAGGGGGATTATTTATTTATTTAAAAAAAAAAAAAAATTGGCACGAGCAGGGGAATTCATTGAGCTGCAGCACGGCTCGCCAGCGGCCTAAATCCACTCGCAACGGGCGATTGGTTATCATTATTTGTCGAGCACTGTATATATATATAAATACTTATTACTTTATATGTTTTGTCGATTCGATGTAGCATTGGGCACCCCTGTCTTTTGTTTGTGTGCATTGGCCACGCTCAGTGGCACTCTTATTGTCATAAATTTTATATATAGTCATATATATATATATATATATATATATATATATATATATATATATATATATATATATGCGTGCTGGGAATGCGTGCTGGGAATGTGTGTGCGTTAATTTAGTTCCTGACTGGTAACAGTTGCTTGGAGGTAAGTGTCCCCTCCTCCCAGAGCTTACCCTTCCCCACCTTTTTAACTTGGGAAGTTCTAGCATTTTACTGAGTGGACGAGACTCACTGTGGTTGCTTCCCCGCGTGCAGAGGTAGAGGGAAGGGTTCACAGTTTAGGACCTGCATTCATTTTGGTTTGCCTTGAAGTTGCATCCAGGCTTATGACGCGTTGGCCAAAGGGTTTAACTAAATAACAAAGTAAATATTATTGTTATTATTATTGATGTATTTTAACTTTATACTTATTACTTGATATGTTTTGTCAATTGGATGTAGCATTGGGCACCCCTGTCTTTTGTTTGTGTGCATTGGCCACGCTCAGTGGCACTCTTATTGAAATATATATATCTATATATATATATGTATATATATATACTGTATATATATATATATATATATATATATATATATATATATATATATATAATATGTGGTGGGTGTTCGAGTTAGAGCGTGCTGGTAACGTGTGTGTTTATGTATATAGATAGATAGATAGATAGATAGATAGATAGATAGATAGATAGATAGATAGATAGATTTAGCGGTATCTGTACCGTGTTAGCCGAGTACATATATATACATATATATATATATATATAAATATATAAAATAGTAGCGCCAATTAGGTGATACTAATTAATCAAAAATAAGATTCAAGTGTGAATTATAAAGTGATAATGATTAATTAAATGATGAATATTCTAATAATATTCAAATATAAAAACATGAATGGTGTAACAAATTAAATAGCAATATAAAGATATTACTAATAAATGACAAACAATGCAAACAAAACATAAAACATATACAAAACCTCTCTTCCAAATGAAAGTCCAATGTGCAAATCTTTCAAGGTGAAGATAGAATTAAAGGAGTCCGGGCTGCTTCATGGGATGAACCACATCCAGTCACAAGGACCTAAAGAGAAAAAGAAACAAAAAGTGTACATTCCATAGCGCATAAATGTGCCTTTATTAAAATCAAGTGGAATAGACAAGGGAGGGGGGGGGGGTGCGGGGGAAACAGGCACACTTACAAGAGTAAGTAATAAAGACAGCAATTGTGAAAATAATATCACCGCCAATGTGACTGATCGGGGTCCAACTTTCTCAGATGACAAGCTCATAGCGTGAGCAGAGGGATCCAGTCGTCTGTTTATTAACCCCCGGAGGTGGCGTGATGCAGCTAAAGGATTTCCCAGCACGCAGTTTGAGAAAGCACCTACAGTATACTGTATATATATTGACCCAAATCTATAATAGACATAATGTCTATAATATAGTGTGAGTTCTAATATTCAGCTACCTCATAAATTACATCACTATATTAATACATTATTTAACAACCCAATTGATAATATGTAATATTTAAATATTCATATAATTACAAGTTCAATATGGTTATATCTTAATCTATGCCTGAGGGAATGCATATAATGTCATAATTACCTTAATAGGTTATCAACCGATATTTACAGTAATGGTACTAATATTTACAATATCAACAACCAATGAGTCGTGAACTTGAGTAATTCCAAAATCTTTTGTGTACATCAACCAAAGAGTGTATACAGTAGATGTTAGCACATATATTGTACAAATAATACAGAATAAAATTCATACATTACGTAGGTAAAAATACATTCTGGAATTTATGCACATTGTGTATACATGTCACATGGTTACTGTACAGTACCTCTCATAATTTAAAGAGAGTTCCCTTTCATAATACAGACAAAATAGTAAACAACCAGGAGAAGGGAGGGTAGAAGAGGGAAGGGAGAGGGAAGAAAAAGGAAAATAAACCTCATTATAGGAGATTACTAGATTCAAGGTATAGTTAAGTGTTTGGACAGTAGACCATTATGATAATAATAATGTCATATTTAGACATGTAATATTTAGACATGTAATATTTAGACATGTAATATTCGCACAACATAAAATTATTTAGGATTATTTAAAAAATGGTGTTAACTCTGTAAATTCATTAAATCCTGATGGATCTTTGGTCTGGTGTATACTGTATATGCAGAATTGCTCCATTTGGAGTAGTTGCAATTCCTTATCACTCCTCCTAGAATCTCTAGGAATCACCTCTAGCCCCCTAAAATGTAGGCATACATGTTTGCCATCATGATGGGCTAGAAAATGCTGAGCCAAATTATGGATCTTTTTATCATTATCTAGAAAGTGTTTGGCATTTTTTATCCCATTGATGTGTTCCCCAACCCTCATTTTTAGGGGAAAAAAGTTTTTGCCAACATAGTATAAATTGCATGGGCAGTCAACGATATAGACCACAAAATTGTTAAGACAATTTGTACATTTAAATATTTTGTATTCATTACCAGTTTTTTGACATATACAGTAGCCTTGTCTCATAACATTTATTTATATACAATAATTTGCCACAACAATAATTTCCTAATGGTTTTTCTAAGAAACCATCATGTAGTGGAATCAAATTAGATTTTTTTCAGAACACTTAGGGCTAGGATCCTCTTAAGATTTTTCACCTTCCTAAAGGCAACTTTCGGTCTCTCAGATATGTTTTTTTACAAAATAGGATCCATTTTGAGGAGTTCCCAATGTTTGTACATTATATTCTGAATTTTAGTCTCTTGTTTATAGACATCTGTTATGAATAGAGCAGGATCATTAGAATCATTTACAGATTTAGTTTTTTTCGGAACTTTTAATGAATCTCTTGATACATTTCTGCTTTCTTTGAAAGATCTATTTATCAATTGTTGGTTGTATGCTTTATCGATAAATATTTAGTTAAGAACTTGGACTGTTCATCGAAATCAGCCATTTGGGAACAGTTTCTTTGCACTCTTAGAAACTGCCCATATGGCATGTTGTTAAGCCATTGGTTAGTTCTGATATCTAACCTGGATAACCAAGAACCTTTGCCAAAATGCTCAATGTAGTGTATGGCATCTTCAATATGAGCATACAGTATTGTAGAGAGAATTCTTCCGAAGGTACAGGGTATTAACAAATAAATATTTTTAACAATTTTGGAATATTGAGATCTCTCCGGGAGGGGAATAGTGGGGAGGACAAATGACTAATGATGTAGCCATTGGATAGCTCTCTGTTGATTAGTTTATTGGTAAACTCTGATTCATAAATGGCGAAGAGAAAGTTGGGACAATTGTAAGAAGAGGTGGTATTGGTCAAAATGCCTTTATGGAATCCATGGGAATATACAGTATATATTTTTAGAAGGTGGACTAAATTTCTGGAAGGGTGATGCTCCAAGGCTTTTACTAATGCAGAGATTTGAACTTACGCATGGCCTAGTCACTTATTTGTAAGATGTTTGGGACATGCTGTCTTGGCATTTGCTCTGAGGCAATTAGAACAGATGTGCTGTAAGGAGAATATAATGGAGTAGAATCCTTGGGTGTTGAATTTTCTGCATATTTGGGAATTGATCATATCATGGATGACATTGGCAGATTAACTGGATATCCAAGGATACTGCAGTCGAGGGTGGTGCTGAACTGAGAATGAGTTGCTGTTGGTCTAGCTAAGAATGAGTGGTGTTAGATATAAAACAAAGTACCAATGTTTCTATAATTCAGGTTGATTACATTATATAGAGGATACAGTAACAGTCAAGATTATATATAAAGCTTAAAAATGTCTTCAGTTTGTTTGCCTCTTGGGGCCTCTTCAATATGTAAAAATGCCATGCCATTTTAATTATGGCTTGTATTTAGATTGTTTCCTTTTTGCTTAATGATCAAATAGTATCATATACATTTTTACTGTTTGACGGGGGAGATGAAAAAATACATATTGAACAAATGCAATGCTAATTATTTTGATCATTATATATGTTGTATATAATTATTTCCATAAACATAGTAGACAATTCTGATTAAAATGGAATGCTAAATATAACATTATTAATATTTTCTAAAGAATAACATTAATGGAATTTTCTTATAATAGCTGTTTCATATTAATATAAAGCCTGTAAAAATCTATTTCAATACTTGCAATCAAAACAACTTAATTTCTAATATTAGAGGAACAAAGCATTCTTACATTTCCCTGCAACTCCATGAAGAAGGTCATTTTTAGCTGAATGTACAGTATGCCACATCGTCAGCAGTGGCAAAAATCCATCTAAGACGGCTTGATTCATTCTTGTAGAACAGCTTCTTTGGCTATGTTTATTCAGTTCGAGCCAGTAGCTATTAGGCATTGTACAGCATTTGCATGTCTCAGTGATTGTAAAGTCATACTAAAGTGAACTTGACACACACTGCACAATAATATAAAAAAAAAGCAAAATTTGTGTGATGATTCCAAATTTCTCATAGACAAGATCTCACTGTACTGTCATATAGGCCAGGAGAGCTCAATTCCAGTCCTCAACAGGTCAGGTTATTAGGATATCCCAGCTTCAACACAGGTGGCTCAAACAGAGGCTCAGTCAAACTCCAAACCCTGATATAGGCATATCCAAGAAAAAAAGATAGAAACAGTGGCACACATTCATCACTATCGTGCTGACCATATCTATTTGAATACATGATCTGAGAGGACATTCTTCTTTTCTTTGTTTTTAAAGCCACTACGCAGAAGCCAATACATTTTTATTGTCTGGAACAAGCTTTGTAAACTTCTTCCAAAGCACCTCAGGTACAAAGTGCAGCATTCTCTCAACAAAGAGATGCCAATGTTTTCTTTAAATGATGTTTATTTAAAAGAAACATAGACCTACAGTAGATTTCCTAAGCTGTTCCATGGTTTTGTCCCCTGTATGAATAGAACCAGGTTCCTGTTAATTAAGGGGGACACTGTGGATCACTGGTGGGAGGAGGGGGAGTTCTCTATAGAAGAGACAGCCGAGGCCCTCAGGAGGAGAGATATGGAGATTCAGTTGGGGATAGTAAAACCTACTGGCTTTACCATTCTCTATCACACAAACCACTGTTCTGGGTATTACCGGGTCAGGCCAGTGGCCGTAAACTAACAAAACTTATCCGGGCGGACTGAGCCATAGTAAAAAGATACCGGCAGTCCCATGGCTATGACTACCCATATGTCCCCGAGCCCATCATGCGGGAGATAGAGGAACATAAGGAAGATTGGTTAAGGGATGCAGTTATAGAGTACTTGTCTTCCAAGTACAACTACTCCTGATTCTATACTGAGGATAGGCTATGCTACCTCATGAATGTGTGGAGTGTAGGATAGGGTATCTTTATGGATCGGGATTATCGCCCTGAGCAGGATCTAAAAAGGGTGCACTCAATTACGGTTCCCGATCATCAGGGCAGGTTAGTTAAGAAGCCTGACCCTAAGCATTATTATTGTGTGGGTAAAAGATTCTCCATATATGGGAGTGATCTGTATGCCTCAGTGTTATGAACTGTATGCAATTGTATTGTTATCAATTGTTATGCATTTGTTCCAGGTGTTCCAGCTGAAGGTACACAAATTTAGGTTCCAAGTGGGGACGTTGGATTCTCCACCAGAAGGAGAGTGTAGCCATATCTGATGTTGGCTATCAATCCGCCCTGCCTAACATGTAAGTCCTGGTACAGTGCAGGCAGTGTTAGGCCCAATCAGGGTTTTCCCCTGCCGTGAGCAGCTCCCTTGAGTGAAGTGGGGGGGGGGGGGGCAGGACAAGGCCTGTGTTCTGCCCAATCTTGGGCTAAGATCTTGGACCCTCACCCAGGGTACTTGAAGGGCTGCACATGCAAATTTAGTCAGTTGTCTCTCCCCTGAGAGAGACTATCCCACGGAAGAGTGTGTGCAGGGCTCTTGCCAACTTCTATCCCCTCCCTTAGGGGAGTGTGAGTGAGGACTATACCTCCTACTCCACCAGGGAGTAGGAGAAGACTTAGGACCAACCTTTAGGGCCCATGACTGGGGGTTGAGTCCATGAACAGAGAGTTGCACCAGTTGTATGCTTGTGTGAGAATAAAGTTCCAGTTCTTTTATATACTCCTGTCTGAGACTACAATCTATTAGGGGTAGTATCAGAGGGTTCTCCTGCAAGGATTGTCTCCAGCATCCCTGGAGCCTGCAAGAGATGGGGGCGCTGAACCACAGAGAGAATAACTAAACTTCACCCCAAAAGCCTGACCTGTCTTCCCCATACCACCGGCAGAAAGCTCAGCAACCTGTGAACTAGCAGATAAACAGTACTACACTACCTGGAAGAGGCAGATCTCTCAATGGGTGGGGGAAACACCATTACACTTGTATACGGGGGCCCAGGGCCGCCAACAGAAATCATGACAAATGAAAGGAGCATGCCCCTACCCCACCCCATCCCAGAGCACACAAACTGTACCACAAAATATTTTTTTTTAGCACGCAATTTTACTTAACTGTTTTCTTGTTATTGTTAAAACGGAAAAAAAAAATTACAATGCAATCTGTTTATTTTAATATTCATCTAGCCGTGAAGGAGGATAATACATATTGGTGGGAAAGGAGCCGTCCCTTGACCCAGCAGCCCCCATGGGGAGGGTCAGGTGAGCGCGTTTAGCCTATGGGCGGAGGAGTTGCCAGAGATATAGGCGGTGGTTGCGCACACGTGGGGTCAGAGCATCGTGGAGAGACGAGCAGACGGAGACACTGCACTGGGAGGTTGCAACCCCCCAGGCGCAGTCAAGGTGCCCCGGCCCAGTTAGCCCTGAGTCACCGTAGAGACAAGCGGAGCTAGGGACACCCTTACCTTTACCCCCCTCTATAACTACTGCTGTGTTCGGGACTATCCTGTCGGGGAGAAGCGCCCCATATCGTAGCGTGGGATCCCCAGAGACTCTTTTCGAAGAACCGTAGCAGTTCCGAGCACCGGAGTGCTCGGCAGGTATTTCATCAAGTGCACCAACTCTACCCTTTCAATCACCTAAGACCTAGTGACTGCGCAGTCACCCATACACATACACACGGCCGTTGGAAGTGAGAGAACTGACTAACGTATTTGGACACGGGGTGGGAACACCTGGTGGTAGGATTGTGGGCAAGTTATTGTTGGCGTCCGCCGAGGCGCAAGTTATTGTTGGTGTCCGCCGAGACGCATAATTGTGGACGCTCTCTGTGGCGTGTTAAATGTTGTGTACCAGCGGATTGGAATGTCATGGCATGCAATGTATCGTAAGGTTGACTTATCAGTAAATTAGATTGGTTTTATAACATGGTCGTGTGAGAGAAATTCTTGTATGGAGGTCCTGCGAAGACTAACTCCCCCTTTGGCGGGATCTGTCGCAGGTGGAGGCACTGCACCGAACCTATATATATATATATATATATATATATATATATTGTATGCACCCTGGGCTCTCTGTGGCAGAGGCTCAGGCCCTGTGAGTCAGCAGGTAACACAGCACAGAGTAACAGCTTTCCAAGCATAGGAAGCAGGGTTACATTTGGAGGCGCTGCTGAGAGTTTAGACCTGGGGTGCCCCTCGAACCTAAATTGTGATCAACATGGCTTTACCCACCTGTCAAGAGATAGGAGACTGGGCCCGCCAAGTCCGCACTCCCACTCGCCGTGCCGTAGCGTTGGCCCCAGTACCCGTGGCATTGCCCCTAGAGACTTTACAGATGGCCTTGCGACAACTCCCGGGGTTTGCCAAAGCTCGCCTGGTAGATGTAATGCTAGACCACGACTCCAAGTGGAATACCTTACTTGTAGACTGTCGGCGTAACCTGTTGGCGTTAGAAACTGCCGTTCCACAATCCCTGGTTTTGCCCGATGCACCGCCCGGCGGTAGTCCTTTCGTCTACCCCCTTCGAAGCCCCTTCGTATGCCTGTTGAGGGAGGATGACCCCACCCTCCCGTTGATTCATTATGCCGAGAGCGAGCTCGGTAGCTGCCGCTCTCTGTCCAGTAACCCGGAATCCAGCATCTCTATGGAAGCGGGAGTGAGTAGCAACCTACTAAAGAAACTAAATGACAAAATTGATCTGCTATCTAGTCCCCCCAGTTTACCGCCGCTAGTCGAAGCTTTTACCTTAGCCACCCACGCTCAGAACTACCGGAAGCTAAAAGCCTTATTGGGGAGCCTCCCGGTGCCTGCCGGGGAAGATGGGGTAGAGACGTGGAAAGAGCACACGCGCGGGGTGATGGAAGAGTTGTCTTGCACAGATGTAGTAAAACGCCAGCGGCTCATGGAGTGTCTGCGGCCCCCGGCTGCCACGCTAATCGGAATACACCACGAACAGCACACCGACTTGACCTCTCGCTTGATTATAGAATTCCTGGCTGAAGCCTATAGTGCAAAGGAGGATGACGGGGCCCTGTGGGCCAAGTATTATGCCGTAAACCAGAAGGATGGGGAAGAACTATCCGCCTATATACACCGTGTGCAAATATCCCTCTGCCCCCTACTGCATTATAAATACATGCTCCCCTCCCAGATGGATGAGTATCTCCGGAAGCAGTACCTCCGCGGATCCAGTCCGTCTCACCCAATAGCTGCCATGATTCGAGATCACCGCACTCGGCCCCCCCCCCCCCTTCGTTCATCCAACTACTGCAACAGGTGAAGGAACACGAGACGCATCTAATGCTACACTCCCCTCCGAAACTGAAAGTTTAATAGCGGCGCTAAATCCCGAGGAAGTACAGAGAAGAAATAGGAACCACCGGAACCGCCTGGTTCTGAGAAATCGCCTTCCGCGGGACGGTCGTCTCCTCCGTTGGATCGCCGGGCTATCCCCCGTGATATGTCCTGCTACAAGTGCGGAAAGTGGGCCATCTATCCTACGATTGTCGCCTGGGCGCTTCTCGCCCTCGGAGCCCTTCACCCCTGAAGTTTCCGTCCCAGTCTATGGTCTTCGGGGTGTATGCGGCGGATGCTGATACAGACGGGTCCCTGTCTGCAGGGGCTGAATCCCTCGAAGATGGGAATCGAGTGGGACCGGTAGCGCTGATCCGAGTGTTAGTGGATGGGATCTACTCTTCGGCCCTACTAGACACCGGATACTAAGTCACCATCATATATCGAGGGTTCTATGATCGTCACCTTCAGAAGCGACCGCTACGACCGGCCGATCACATCAAGGTCCGCGGGTTGAGCAACGACGACTATCCCATCGATGTGTTAGTGACCGTGGATCTGGAAATCCAACAGCTCAACACGGGCAAGTCTCACCCCATGAAGGTAGATGCTTTGGTGTGCCCAGAACCCCGAGACACCCCCAAGTACCCTATTATCCTAGGCACCAATGCCGATATCGTACAAGCGGTCATCCGGGCTTATCTACACGAAACTAAAGAGCTCCCCATGTCCAGTCTGCAGCTGCAATTGGTTCAGTCCGATCCAGCCCAGCCTTCCCCCCCTCCAGATTACTACGGACTGCTGGTCTGTGGGCGAAAGGGGTGGACCAAGCTGCGTCCAGGAGAAAGGCAAAGGATGTCCGCCTGGTGTTCTTATGCAGAGCGTCTAGCCGAAGACCAACAATTCTCACTTGAAAGTACGCCCGGGTGATGATGTGAGGCGAGGATATCGACTCGTACCCGAATTTCGCTATTGGCAAGGCGCCATCCCCCGGCGGATTGATGTAATGGTGCAGAATCTATCACCCTTCCCCCTGGCCATTGATGTGGGCCAGCAGATAGGAAGAATCTATCCGGTTAGTTCCGTGGAAGAGGCCGTACAAGCAAATACAACTCGAGTGAAAGAGATAGGGACTGCCCTGGACTTCGATTTCGGCTCGGCCGAATTGCCGGGAACCTGGAAGAATTGGTTACAGGCGCAACTAGAAAAAAGGCGGTCCATATTCTCTACCGAGGAGATGAATTTGGGTTGCAGCCGCAGCGCCCAACATACCATTCGCATGATAGATGAGAAGCCATTCAGAGAACGTTCACGCCGACTCGCTCCGAGAGATGTGGAGGATGTGAGAGGCCGCCGGAATTGTCACTGAGTCCCGAAGCCCCTACGCCTCCCCCATAGTAGTGGTGAGAAAGAAAAATGGAACTGTGAGGCTATGTGTAGATTACCGGACGTTGAACAATCGGACGGTACCAGATCAGTACAACCTCCCTCGTATAGAAGAGATCCTGGATGCTCTACACGGGAGCCAGTGGTTCAGCGTACTGGACCTACGGTCTGGATACTATCAAGTCCCAATGAGCCCCGAAGATCAGGAAAAGACTGCCTTCGTCTGCCCCCTTGGGTTTTATCAGTTCACTTGCATGCCTCAAGGCATATGCGGAGCGCCCGCCACCTTCTAGCGACTAATGGAAAAAACGTTGGGTGACCTCAACCCCCGAGAATGCTTGGTATACCTGGATGACATCATCGTCTTCGGGAAAACTTTGGAAGAGCATGAGAGTCGTCTCGTGAAGGCGTTAGATAGGCTGTCTGCAAAAGGCCTTAAACTCTCTCTGGACAAATGTCGGTTCTGTCGGACCTCAGTAACGTATGTGGGGCACATAGTGTCCGGCGCCAGAATCGCCACTGATCCCGCTAAGATAGAAGCTGTCGTTAGCTGGCCTCGTCCCGAGAATGTGGGGGAACTACGCTCGTTCCTGGGTTTCTGCGGCTATTATCGGCGGTTCGTGGAGGGGTATTCACGAAGGGCCAAAGCCCTCAACAGTCTGCTCTGCATTTACCCATCTGAACCGGGCCAGAAGACCCACTCGGCCAAGCAGCCCTTCGGGGATAAATGGACCCCCGAGTGTGACCAAGCCTTCCACGACCTGAAGCAGAGCCTGACGGCTGCTCCGGTCTTGGCCTACGCCAACCCTGATCAACCCTACATCCTACACGTGAACGCCAGCCTGAGTGGCTTAGGAGCCGTGTTGCATCAGAAATATCCTGAGGGGTTACGGCCCATAGCGTACATCAGCCGCAGTCTCACCCCCAGTGAACAGAACTATCCGGTACACAAGCTCGAATTCTTGGCCCTTAAGTGGGCCATACTGGATAAACTACGGGACTACCTGTATGGGGTGACGTTCGAAATACGTATCGACAATAATCCTCTAACCTACATCATGACCTCCGCCAAACTGGATGCGACAGGACATCGTTGGTTGGCCGCGCTTTTCAATTACAACTTCACCTTAAAGTACAAACCTGGGCCTTTAAACATTGGGCCGACACCTTATCGAGAAGACCCGGGTTGGTCCCTGCCAGCAACGAAGATCAGTGGGAAGAGATCCCCGGACCGGGAATGAGAGACCTCTGCGGCACGGCAGCCATCATAGATGAGCAAGTAGCCTTTTCGGAGTTACGAGTGGCTGACTTCCTAGGATGTGCACCCACCGCTATACCGGCAGCCTATCGAGACACGAGTGGAATGCATGTCGCCCCCGATCAGATCATTGCTTGGGACGATATGGAACGTTATCAGGCACAGGATCCGGTCGCAGGAATAATCCGGGAGGCAATTAGACAAAAGCGACGGGAACTATTTCGCCAGGCCCCGAGGGATGTAGGAGGTATCCTAATGCGGGAGGCGGACAAATTTGAAATTCAAGATCGATTGTTATACCGAGTAGTGAAGTATCACGATCACCTGGATCGCCGCCAACTAGTGTTGCCAAAACGACTACAATACTTAGTGCTGAAAGCTCTCCATGATGAACACGGACATTTGGGGGTGGACAAGACTTTCGGACTAGTAAGAGATAGTTTTTTTTGGCCAAAAATGAGAGAATCCGTAGAGCATCACTGTCATAGGTGTGTACGGTGTATCCAACGCAAGACTCTGCTCACCCGAGCTGCCCCCATGGGTCATCTAAAGAGTATGGGACCTATGGATTTAGTCTGCATGGACTTCTTGTGCATCGAACCTGACACCCATGGTATAGGGAACGTGTTGGTCATCACTGGTCATTATACCCGCTACGCCCAAGCATTTCCGACCAAGGATCAAAAAGCTATCACGGTGGCGAAAGTCCTCTGGGAAAAATATTTCATGCATTATGGACTACCTCAATGCCTGCATTCCGACCAGAGCCGGGACTTTGAAAGTAGACTAATAAAAGAATTGTTGAACCTCCTGCACATTAACAAGTCCCATACTACTCCATACCATCCAGAAGGGGATGCTTTTCCTGAACGTTTCAATCGCACTCTGCTGGACATGCTGGGCACACTAACAGGTGTCAAGAAGACTAAGTGGAGTCGCCATGTGGAAACTCTAGTCCATGCTTATAATTGCACCCGGCACGAATCTACCGGGTTCTCCCCCTACTTTCTTATGTTTGGCCGTGAAGCCCGCGTGCCAGTGGATATACAGTTAAGAGTCTCCACCGATGGGGTGCCCAATTCCAACCATTTTCGCTACGTACAAAGATTACAAGAGAATTTGCAGAAGGCCTATGGTCAAGCCGAAAGATCCATTGAAAAGTTGAATGCCGGGAACAAAAGGCGCTATGATCACAAAGTTAAACATAGAGACATTAAAACTGGCGACGCCGTACTGCTGCGCAACCTGGGAGTACCGGGAAAGCACAAATTGGCTGACCGCTGGCAAGAAGGGGTATACGAAGTGGTTTCTCAAATGCCTGGCCTTCCAGTCTACCGGATAAAAGACTCGGAGGGTCGGATAAAGACGTGGCATCGAAATCATCTGCTCCCCATTCCCCAACTAGAAGAAGGAGTGTTAGAGTGGCCTACATCTCCCCTGAGTGGGGAACCGTCATCAGGAAAGGAAAGTCTGGATAATCCACAGGAAGGAACCTCTCAAAGGGGCCTTCCGGCCGCTGGGGCATCTCCCGAGGGAGCTACGGGTAAAGAGCCCCTTGGCCCCATGACAGAGACATTGACTCCAGTGAGTCCGCCACTAAACCCTCAGAGCCCGTGCTTTGTATCCCAAAGAGACTTTACAGGTCTACCCCGCCCCTCAAGGGCCGAGTTGGAGACTCCCGATGAGTCCTGCTACTCCCCCAAGGAGGTAGCGGAAGAGCCAATTCACAGAAGCCAAAGAGCCGGCCAACCTCCCATGAGGTTGGTTTATGATCAGTTCGGGGCACCTCATTACGAGTCTCAGTAGTGGGCTTGCAGCCGGGTGCAATCAGTGATTATCATGTTCAGTGAAATGTACAAGTTGATAGAGGAACCCATGTATTAGTGTTTTTCATTATATAAATGGCTGTGTTGTTGTCGTTGTCCAAGCGGGGAAGTTGGAATCCACGAGGGGGAGGATGTAGCCGTGACCTTTGATTCACCCTGAGTAATGAGAGGTTGCGCTTGCACAGTATAGTTGCAGAAGCCCGCGAAGGAGGAGAATACATATTGGCGGGAAAGGAGCTGTCCCTTGACCCAGCAGCCCCCACGGGGAGGGTCAGGTGAGCGCGTTTAGCCTATGGGCGGAGGAGTTGCCAGAGATATAGGCGGTGGTTGCGCGCACGTGGGGTCAGAGCATCGTGGAGAGACGAGGAGACGGAGACATTGCACTGGGAGGTTGCAACCCCCCGAGGCGCAGTCAAGGTGCCCCGGCCCAGTTAGCCCTGAGTCACCATAGAGACAAGCGGAGCTAGGGACACCCTTAGTAAGGGCTTTACCCCCCTCTATAACCATTGCTATTTTCGGGACTATCCTGTCGGGGAGAAGCACCCCATATCGTAGCGTGGGATCCCCAGAGACTCTTTTCGAAGAACCGTAGCAGTTCCGAGCACCGGAGTGCTCGGCAGGTATTTCACCAAGTGCACCAACTCTACCCTTTCAATCACCTAAGACCTAGTGACTGCGCAGTCACCCATACACATACACACGGCCGTTGGAAGTGAGAGAACTGACTAACGTATTTGGACACGGGGTGGGAACACCTGGTGGTAGGATTGTGGGCAAGTTATTGTTGGCGTCCGCCGAGGCGCAAGTTATTGTTGGTGTCCGCCGAGACGCATAATTGTGGACGCTCTCTGTGGCGTGTTAAATGTTGTGTACCAGCGGATTGGAATGTCATGGCATGCAATGTATCGTAAGGTTGACTTATCAGTAAATAAGATTGGTTTTATAACATGGTCGTGTGAGAGAAATTCTTGTATAGAGGTCCTGCGAAGACTAACTCCCCCTTTGGCAGGATCTGTCGCAGGTGGAGGCGCTGCACCGAACTTATATATATATATATATATTGTATGCACCCCGGGCTCTCCGTGGCAGAGGCTCAGGCCCTGTGAGTCAGCAGGTAACACAGCACAGAGTAATCGCTTGCCAAGCATAGGAAGCAAGGTTACATTTTCAACAACAAATGCTACATCCAATGTGACAAAGGTCTGGGTGGATTCAATATCGGCCTCGGGGAGGGGGGGGTAATATGCACTGAGGGGTTATATATGGCCCTGGGGGGTTAAATACTGCCATGGGTGGGTTAAATATGGGCCGGGTATGTAAAACAATACATATATAAAAATACAGTACATATAAAAACCACACAAATACATATAAAAAAGACCCCAATGCATTTAAAAAAAGATCCCAATACCCAAATACATCTACAAAAAAAACAAAATACAGCTAAAAAGACAACAATCCATTAACAAAAATAAAACAATACATATAAAAAACAACTCTCCTCAATACATATAAAAATACCCCCAAACCACCTAATACAAATAAAAATACCCCCAACCCCCCCAACACATATAAAAACACCCCCAAGCCCCTCAATACATGTAAAATTTCCCCCAAGCCCACAATACATATACAAATACCCCCAATCCCCAAGACATATAAAAATTTCCTCCAAGCCAAGGGATGGGGGGTGGGCCGGTGGCTGCAGGGGGGGCGGTGGCTGTGGAGGGGCTGCAAAGGGGGGGGCATTGCTATGGAGGGGGCCATTGCTGCGTAGAAGCCATGGCTGCGAAGAGGGGCCATTGCTACAGGGGGCCGGTGAATGCTACAGGGAGGGATTGCTGCGGGGGGCCCATAGCAGTCTACAAGGGGGGCCGTTGCTGCAGGGGGCCTGTTGCTATGGGGGGCCATGTCTGCAGGGAAGCGGGGGTCGTAAGCCGGTGGCTGCGGAATGGCTTGGGGGGGCAGCAGGTCACAACACTTACCGCCGGCCCCAGATCTCCCTCACTGTCTGTCCCATGAGGTGTCTGGGCCATATGCTGACGCTCGCACAGATAACTTCCAGCGCTGACATCAGAGAGTAGAAAAATATTGGGGTGGAGCCCCAAAAAAATATAACTAGTGCTACAGAGCATATACCCTTAAATTCAAAGGGAATATATTATTGAGTTCACTGCTTTAAACCGGAACACATGATGTACATTGTGCATGCTTGGAGCTTTGGGCATTAACCCCTAGATGAACCACGGTTTAGCAGGGGCAAAGAGAGTTGTTTGGGAGATATCCTAGGACCCCCCCCAAACCTCTAATGCGCACCCAGAACGCAATATACCGATGGTATTGGGGCAGCTCACTTTAAAGCATTATTTTACTCACGTATATCCTTGTATGTGACCGGGTCAGTGTGCTCCAGCTGAGTATAAACAGAACGGAATCACCTTATGCCAGGAGGGAAGATGAATCAGCGGGCACTACGGTGCAGGAAATACTCGGAGAGGCTGGACTGTACTGCCGAAAAAATCCTTTATTCAAACATTGTTTTAAAAATTAAGAGGAGGGAAGAGAACCCCTGCACCTCTAACGCGTTTCACTCGTAAACGAGCTTTCTCTTTGAGAAAGCTCGTTTACGAGTGAAACGCGTTAGAGGTGCAGGGGTTCTCTTCCCTCCTCTTAATTTTTAAAACAATGTTTGAATAAAGGATTTTTTCGGCAGTACAGTCCAGCCTCTCCGAGTATTTCCTGCACCGTAGTGCCCGCTGATTCATCTTCCCTCCTGGCATAAGGTGATTCCGTTCTGACATCAGAGAGACCTACCACCGGGTGCCCCGCAGCCACACTGGCAACCCTACCTAAGAGCCGGGGGCCGGCTGCGACCAGCAGCAGGGCCTTAACAGAGGTCAGGGGAAATTTACAGTGTCGGCCGGCTTCCCCCCCGGCTTCCCCCCCTGCCAGCGGGCCCGGGACACCAGTCCCGACAGACCCCCCCTGTTGGCGGCCGTGCGGGGGCCACTTCCAACTCTCCCTGGTAACCACAGAATCTCATAGGGAGTAAAACCCTCTTCATAGACCAATGTGTAATTGATGAGGGCAACAAGACCTCTGTGGACACAGAGGACACATGACACTCAGAAATCCCACTGACACAGAGTTAATAAACAACAAAATATGCTATAATAGCTAAAGTAGTGGGTAACCAGAGAGTACACGGAGAAGCATGTTAAGTTAAGCAAGCTATTAAACTAAAATTTGAATAGAAAATGCACAGGACCAAAAATAACACAATACAGAAACAGTATTTAAAATAAAAGGGGAGGGTACAAGAAAATTCTAAAACTTAAAGGGTGACTGTTGGCACGAAGCTTGGTACACCAGGTAGAGGTTATAGCTCTGTGTGTATTGGCATTTTTTTTGGCGCTAACTGTAGTTAGTAGCAAGAGTAGGCAGAGTTTCAGATCAGAATTTCAGTATGCTCCAAGGAGAGACTTGCACAAGATGAGTTATTCCTCAGCACAGTACTGCTGACAACGTGCTAGGCCGGGACCTTTAAACTATTTTTCTCCCACTGAGATGTATTGACGTTTTTTGGGCCAATCAGAAACATTGGATGGTTTCCAATTTTGGGCCAATCACAGGGCTGGCCCACAAACAAAGACATTTGAAAAAGGAGAGGGAATCCGGGCTGTAAAGGGTTAATATGTCCACATCCAATTATGCCAGATTGTTTGACAACCAGGAAGGGGGGGGTTGTATCAAAAGGCCCGCAGCAGCAGGGGCCCACCGCAAAGGGCAGATGGAATGAAATTACACAAGGCATGCAAAATACATAGTTTGCATATTAATACATAGAAACTTAACGCATAATAGATAACATTTATTATATTGTAGTATTGAATACAAATTGCAGTAACAATATATGGAATCCCATTTATCATACAATCTACAGTACAAAAAAAAACTAGAAAGATTAATCATCAGTACCCTTACAGTATTAATGGTTTTACAATTACTGTACATATTAAATTCTACATTTATTTCAAATGTCTACTGCCCTTCAAGGTTTTCCAGCACCCAGTTTCAGGAATGCCCTACCAACTCATGTTTACCAGCACCCACTCTATCTTCAAATCTCAACTAAACACCTCCTCGCTTTACAATAGAACTTCTACCAATATTACCCCAACGTATCCCAAGTCTATGTTGTGTTGAATTTTTCTCAACTTCTCCTATTGACAAATGTTAATTAATCCAATAGGAACCCCATCTTTTTGATTAAATACACTTATTGTACAATGTTAGACCATTTGCACTTACAAGATACTCTATTCTATCTGTTTGTGTATTGTCTCCAACCACACTGCTTAAATTGTAAACACTGTGGAGAAGGGATTCCCTTTCATATTGTTTCTATTTATATCTGTAGCCCTTAATCTTTGTATTGACCTTGTATTGTCTTGTTAAATCAATGTGTATTTTATTTTGGTTAGTGATGAATAAATGATGAATAAATGTTCAGCACTATATATAGTATATAGTGTAAGACTAAATAATAATACAGTAATTACTATGCCATATTCAACTATTTTTACATGTTGGTTTAAGGTTACTGAACCAAGCAGGTGGTCTAGATTAAACCAGTAGCTTTCACAAAGTCTGCTTGGACAAGTGGGAAAATACATCTGGTATTTAGCCAAATGGAACTGAATTGTTTTTGGCACACATAGCAATTACACATCTCAGAGTAAAACATGCATCAAACCATTCTGCCAAGAATTGAATGAAATTAAAACAAAGTTTTTTAAAATTTGATTATTTTTGCTCTTATTACGTCTTTTTTTTTTTTTTTTACTGTTAGGGCTCACTCCATGTCGCACCAAACCTGCCCTCTGCAAAATAATGGCATATTTGACTTTTTTTCCCCCACCTATTCTCCCTTCTCCCCCCACTCCTCTCTCTCCCTCCCATATTTCTCTCCACTGCCTCTCTTTCATTAATTACCTTATAATATCAATGTTTTCCGCCTCTCCTCCAGCATTCTTTCTTTCTCCTCACAAGTCAACTGACACTCTTTATTTCTTCGTCTGCTTTCTGTCTAAACAGCATAGCTATCTGACTCTCTATATCTGCCACCAGGCTACGTATATAATGATGTCACCGATGAGCTAAATCTCACGGATGGGTGGACAAAGCTTTTTTTTATATATATAATATACAGTATTATACAGTATTATATAGAGTAAGATAACTGATTTTTCCGTTTTAGTAAAAGATGCACAACGAAAACAGTAGAGGAAACATGGATCTTAAACATATAGCGATAACGTTAAAGCCAAGCTGTTGACGTGCAGCAGTCTCTCATTTGTTTAATAATTCAGGAATCAGAACCCAAACAGAGAAAGAGATCCCAGACTGAGCGGGGCACTCAAGCTCCTAAGTGGTATTATTGTAGAGTCATAAAAATTATTTTTTATTAATGTATAATATTAAAATAATGCTCCTAAATAGCGACAAAATAAGTAAAAAAAAAAACAGTCTGAAAACTGGGACAAAAAAACCTGCTATAAGTGAAGGGTTGTATGTTATAATGTACTCCGACTATGGGTTAATACTTACTGGCCACAGTGCAATCCACCCAACTACTTCAGTCAGGTTACATATACGGCTGATAGTTAAGGGTACCGAGAGGGGCGCACAATCCCCCATATCCGATATATTTAGAGTACTAATAGAGATCAATCACTCAGACCAAGCACAGAGAGGTAACATCCCATACTCCATGAGCAGACCACTATCTACCATTCTGATAGGTTCATGGTCCACTGTGTCCACTGAGCTGCAGCACTTCAATATACCAACATCATACAACTGGCAACAACGACATGTATTCCAGTCAATATTGAATGATATGGAGCCAAAGGTCACTATAAAATAAAATCCTTCACTGACAGCAGGCTTTTATGACTCAGTTTTCTGACTGTTTTTTATTTATTTATTTCGTTGCTATTTAGGAGCATAATTTTAATATTATACACGAATAAAAATTATTTTTATGACTACCAATAATACCACTTAAGAGCTTGAGTGCCGCTCCATCTGGGACCTCTTTCTCTGTTTGGGTTCTGTATCGATTTTGTTCCAGCTGTGCACCGCTCCTTCTTCTGCACCCGTACATAAGCTGAGCAAGGGTTTCTCCTATCCCCCTATCCCCCTGTGTATATCTAATTCAGGAATCGTTCATTCAGTTCATACTAAAAAGTGAAAACACACAATATCGCAGATCACACTACTCTTTTGGGACAGATGCTAAATGATGATTTATTCTCATCAAGTAATATTTTGTGTTTTAGCCAATAATAAATGTATGGTGGTATTATGGGGTTTGGACTAATCCTTTTTTTATTTTCACACCCATAATACTGCTACTTTATTATTACAAAGTCATAAGTTCACTTTATCTTTAAAGATAAGGGGTTCTATTTTAGAAAGCTTCTCCCCTTTCTATTTTTACAGTATAAACATTGCTTGTACATTAAACATTACTTTGTAAAATACCTTCCAAAAAGTTGCCGCAAGGTTTTACCATTTTAAACTATTTCATTTCTTAGTTTTTAAAATTAGAGACAGTACCATAACTTTTTTTTTTTACCGATCGTTTTCCCTTCGCCCGTGTCTTATTAACCTCAAAAAAGATTCTAGGCGAAATCCATGTTATCAGGGCATTATGTAATATCTGCCTAGTTTTCAGTGTTAGAGTATAAAATCATATAGCTATAGATGGGAATGAGGGAAGACTGACTACCTGCTTCATTTCATATTTCTTAATTTTCCAAAACAAAGTGAATATAATCTCTATATTTAAAAGAATGGGACACCATCACTTTATGATTCTCTTTCAAACAGTACTCATAATTAAACATATTGTAATCATGTGAAGCAACCATAATACTGTACTTTTTATTCTACAACTGTCTTTCAAATACCAGATCAATATTTGATATGACAAAATACCAGAACTGGTAATTTAGTGAATCTTTGCATATCCTTTATTCCTGAGAGGTGGGACGCAGTCTAATTAGTAGAGATGGGCGAACTGTCAAAATCCGTTTTGCGGATTTTCCTGAGCTTTCCATTCAAAATCCGATCCATGTTGTCAAATCTGTCGGCGGTTTGTTCCAGTTTCAATCAGTGTGGATCAGAAAACGCCATTGGATATAATCCACGGGTGGATTTTAAGAATCCAATTGGTGAATTCAGCAATCCACTTGCGGATTGTGGAATCCGCGGATTGTAATTGTCAATGATAAAAAACAAAAATCAAGAAAAGGTGAATCGCCCTTTTTGAGCTTGATCTGCGGACCAAAGGAACCGGTTAATCTGTGGTGGCTCCAAATTAGCCACACAAATTCACTCTTCTCTACTTATTTGTAAAGATCAATAGAAGCTTACACATTTAATAAGAAGTCATAGGAAGTAATACATTTCTAGGGTTTCCTACAGCTCTATAAATGTGTGTTGTTATTTTGGGCCAAACCACATTCACTGGTATTTGAAGGAATGCACTGAAAATAAAAATAAACATTATGTTTTAAAAACAGACACAAATAAGTAGTTCCTTACACCACTTCGTTTATATAAACAACCGCCCATAATTCTTCTTGTGACATATTTCAGTGCTCTGAAACGCAACCTTTTCATTATACAGTAAGAAAGAAGCCTTGAACTAAAACAGTTCAGTTTTATCCCATGCCAAGATTCCATTTGAATTTCAATTGTCTATGAATGACACACAGGAGTCTATTGAGGTTGTGGGGCATATTCTACAGTAGTTGCTCCAAATTGTGACAAATCCCTTTTGAAGTAAATTTTAGAAGGACATTTGCATGTTTTCCTATTCTGTAAGCACTGTTCACATGTCCAAACCATGTGTAAAAATACTTATTTTTATTCCGGCTGTGCAAATCCGGGCAGAATGACCAAAATCAAATTTTTGCAAACTCGCTATATTCTAGTAGCTCTGGAAAGTGTAAAAGGCTACAGATGCAGCGGCCGTTATTTGACAATTTCGCAAATTGGTTTTCGAGATCTCCCCGAAATCCTTTCAACATTTGCCGCGGCAGACTAATGGCCAATCGGATTAACCGGTCTGTAAGAGATGCACAGTAAGAGATAGGCTGAATCAGTCACTGTAGCTGCAAGCCTCTAACAGGCGATTGCAGGGGTTTTATTTCATTTTAAACACTACAATATTGTAGCAGGGAGTCTCCGGAGCTGAACAACATTGACTTCAGGTCCGGTGACCCCCTAGTTCCTGAGATACAGGCCCCGTATCCCCGACATGTTAAAATCCTGTGGGTCAAGTGACCATGGGATTTTAACATTGCAGGAGATACCGGCACCCCATAACGGGGCCTTTATCTAAGGAAGTAGGAGGTACCTGAGGCTGAAATCAACTTTGTTCAGCTCAGAAGGCACCCTGTTCCCACCATTTAGTCTGCAGATGACCATCTTGGACTACCACGCACTTTATTGCATCATTCAACCCGATAAATGGTCGGATAATTGCCGCTGCATTTGTTAATCACATCTAAACAACTTACATTTCTTTATCGCTACATAAAAGCAAGAGAGATAGGAATTACTATTTACCTCCAGAGCCTGAAATAGGGCTTTTGCAGGGTGGTGGTAGGCGGTTTGTCACTTTTTATAGAAGAGGTTTAGAAAATGCTATTTGCAATAGAGAATACCGTTTTTTCACACATTTCATTCCACTTCTTATCAACATGCCAAAACGTGCTATTTGGCAATTATAAATTCGGAGCTACTAGAATAAGCCCCCATGTCTCCCAGTTTCACATCGGGGCACAAAGTGAAGCACCAGATTTACTAAAGCAAAAAATCTCACTGAAAGCAATAACGCTTTTTTTGTTTGGTAAATCTGGTTCTGCAGCTTTGAGACTTTAATGAATTGCCCTATTTGTATCCAGACAAAAGTGGTGCAATTCTTGGGCCAAAATATTCCACCAGATGTATCAAAGAAAAAAATGATATTGCTTTCAATGGGATTTTATTTTACATCTCGTACCGTTGTTTTTTCTCCTGAATTGCACCAGTTTGTCTGAATACAAAGGTGGTTATTTATCTAAGTCTCCTGGCGGAAAAACTGGCAACAAACCATCACCAGTGTTATCAAAATAAAAGCATTGCCATTGAAACCAATAGGATTTTTTTCTTTGATAAATCTGATATAGTATGTTTGCATTACTCTGCCCTAGTTTTGCTCTTTTTAAATAATAGACATATTACCTGAGAACTCTTGTAAAAAAGGTAAACAGACTGCCCCACTCAAAAGATGAAATCCAAAGACTGGGACAAAGCTGGGAAGAAAAAAATTGTCACTGCAACATACATATGAGGAGCAAAAGCATTAATACAAGCCACAAATCAGGCTGAATGCAATGAAGCAGCCAGGACCACTGGCAATAGCAGACAGGACTAATAGTCCAGTTATAATGGGTGCTACGTTCAGGCCCATGCCCACATAAGAGTGGTACTTCCCTTTTAATTCCTGATGAGTCCAAATGCAAAAAGATATTTAAAGCATGTAGCCTACTCAATCCCAGGAGTGTGAGACACTGTACTACAGCTACTGCTGTATTTCTCTCTCACTCCACTGCATCACCTCACACTTCCACCTGAATGCTGTGTTCCACAATAAATGTCTAAAGAACTTCAGTATCCGACAAATGCGTCTGACGTAATGCACGACGTTAGGTGACCCTCCATCACGTTGGGTCAAGGGGAGTGGCATTGCATTCCTGATCCAGTCTATGGGATGCCATTGTGCCATTGTGCCATTGCGCATTGCCAAGGCGACCCGCATCCACTGCTTGTTGGCTCTGGTGACCTGACATGATCAAATCAGCACGCCAGCCCTTCTCCACAGGGTACAGAGCCATACTTCTCTTCGGTCTCAACATTTCTCCTGTGGCTGCATCAGTGGTTGCCACAGCAATCAATACCTAAGATCTCCTTAGAAAAGCCCACCAATATCATATATACAACCCCAAATACCCAGTAAACCCAAAAAATGAGAAATGAATTCCATACAAATACTAGACATATACATAAGACTAGGAGTAAATATACCCTAACAAACATGTGTATGTACTGTATGTACAGTATTTATATAGCGCCATTAATGTACATAGCGCTTCACAGTAGTAATACACGTGACAATCGTATAAATAACAAATAATACAAATAACAGATCATAGGAATAAGGGATTCAGACCTAAAAGTACCATTTAGGAAAAGGAGTCCCTGTTCCGAAGAGCTTACAATCTAATTGGTAAGTAGGAAGAATGTACAGAGACAGTGGGAGGGCATTCTGGTAAGTGCATCTGCAAGTGGCCAAGCTTTATGTATCAGGTGTATAGTATTAGCCACAGAGCTACTCATATGCTTCGTTAAGCAGGTGTGTTTTAAGGTGGGTCTTAAAGGTGGATCTTAGAGGTGGATCTAGACATCTAACCTTGTAATACTTAATACAATAAAGAATATTTATATACTGTACATAACCCAAAAACAGGGTACAAATCATCATGAGATGGAAGAGTATCATACCGCTCACAGAAAAGATAATATCTGGAACGGCTATTTAAGAGTATCTATTGGGAAAGGGAGAAGCAATTTACCAATCCAGAGCTGTTCACCCAACATTAGGAACTTGATTCTAAAAAAGAGGAAAGAATGTTCAAAGCCCCTGTATATGTTACCCTGTACCTTACAATATTTTTGGTGTATTCTCATCTAGTACAATTATAGTACCTTTCTGCTACAACCATTGTGTATGATAGTTTTTTCAAGTATGAGGGTATTGGGTATCTCTTTTATTGTGTATTTTTGGAGGAGTTAGAGAAATCCTCCTACCTACATGCATCATTATTACTGTAATTTAGGAGGGTTACATTGGTGTGCTGACTTTTCTTGTTGTTTTGTCTTGTTAAAAGGATTCCATATTGAAATAGTTACAATTCTGATCAATTTATATTTCATAATCAACCGCTCTAACGTTTTTTTGCTTGTTTTCATTCCAATTACATTATATATTTGTTTAACTTTCTTTTTTATTGGAAATGTTATTGGCAATAAGAATGGGCGGAGGGGAAAAGGGTCCAAAAATGTTAAATTAAATAAATAATAATTAGTGAACAAGCAGAAAAGTGTCATGTTATTGTTAGAGGTGAGGATACTTTATATTACATAGGAGACACACATGGGCAACAGCTACCAAGATATCAGTTTGGATGAGAGCAGAAGGCCATCCTAAGAAATGAGCCATGGAGACCAGCTATAGCAGAATGTTTAAAATATGTTCAGACGGGGCTGCAAAACTTCTCCATTCTGAAAACTTTCCAAATTCTATTAATCCTTTTCAGAATAGATGGAGGGTTGTGCTGGGCCCAGTGCCTGGCTGTCACTGACCCTTGGTATCAGCTGCAGGTGAAGATCTGAGTGGCCGGTACAGCAGGTGCAAGCAAAGATGTAACAAGGTCACAGGCAGGGGTCCGGGGAATGCGGCAAAGTAGCGTTTGTCAGTGTCACAGAGGCAGGCAGCAAAGAGGCATTGTCAGGGTTACTCACAGAGGTCGGGGCAGATAGTAAAGTAGCATCGTCGGGGTAAATAACAGTGGTTGGAGGCAGGCAGCGAAAAGGCAAGAACAGGACTGGAACACAGGGACAGGACTGGAATGTAGGAAGAAGATTGGGATGTGGGGAAAGGAATGGAATACGGGAGCAGGACTGGGACATAGGAACAGAGCTTGGACAAGCCAAATGTATAGGCAAGGTCCTTTAATTTAACTACAACTCAAACATGGTATAGGCAACAGAGGTCAGGCAGAGAACTGGGCACAGGCAAGAAAGAGTCTGTGGCATACAAAACAAAGTCAAAGACTAGACAGAAAAAGGAAACTTATAAAGACAGGTGCAGAGAAGATACTAAAAATAGAACCAAGAGGAAACAGCAGAGGGAGATCCCAGTCATGGCATGAGCTGTAGCATTCCCAGTGTAGGTATAGGGGAACTGCAGACCAGGCATGTCACGATGAACCTGCATTACTGTCCCCTCTCAAGAGTGTTCTCCGGACAATCCCCCAGGATTAGCTGGGTGTCCTTTGTGGAAAAGTAGATTTCACGTGGTCCAGTCGAGTACCGGTAGCAGAGTAGAAAAGCTGCAAAAGAAAACACAGGCATAGTTAACTCAGAGGAAAAGACTTACTGCTCAGATGTTTGTATATTCATGGATACCAGTTCATGATGAGAATCTAAGTACTAGGATGTGCAAAATGGTTGCAAGGCTGGGGACCCAGGCACAGGCTGTATAAGCACACCGGAACTCCAAAAGATGTGTGTGAATTTCTTTGTAGGAGCATCAGAGCAGAACGCAGGAAGCACAGAGAAGGTAACATTTTCCATGGAGCAACTCCACTACTCAGATCAGCACATAAAAGTTCATGAGGATGCTCTGCCACAGACTGCCTCTGGCCAAAAAAAACAGCATATGGAGTGACTGAGGGGGGTCCAATTGAAGGCTCAGATACTATCCTCTTATCAAGGTCTAGTTCAATGACACAGAGCCATTTAATCAGTGACATGCAAAGTGACAAGATAGTTTGGACATCGGTAGGAGGCCAGTACCTTGGGGCAGTTGAGCGCAGATAAAATTAGATCATTTTTTTGTGGAGATCGTCTATTACTTTATTTGTAATTGGTATTGGAAAAGGGTCAACATGGTATAAAAGCCTAAATTCCGTTGCTCTATCGGAGGGCCTGAAAAAAGAAGATTGGTTAATGTGTTCAAAATCAAGAATATAGACCACTCTTTTTATCTTCTAATAAGGGGCAGAAAATATTTGCGGGAAGGCCTGAGTTAATAACTTTGTTTACCTTTTCTACTGAAATGAGTCTGCTGTAGAAATACTACGTCACCATCACTGTTTTTACATTCAGTTAAACTGAGCCTTCTTTTTGCGAGGAGTCCTTTTACATTGAAGAAAATTAGCTCCAGGTCTATTTTGGATTATAAATAATTACCTTAGGTACGGTTTAAAGGATTATTACACAAGGCTTTGAGAGTCACTAAAGGGAGGGGGAACGATGGAAAAAATGCAATTTTAAAGGGAGGGGGAAACTGTCCCCAAATGTAGAGAACGAATTTGCATTGATCCAGTGCAATAGCATAGGTGCAAATAACCTTTTAACTGGAAACATCGAAAAACAGGTCACCAGGGAGAAGAAACCACAGATCTCAACAAACGAGATGGCCATAGGTAAACTACACAAATAGAGAAATATTTACAAATAATCAACTGGTCAGAGGACTCAAAAATCATAAATGATCTGGATGGAATAGTTTTTTTTACTTTGAATGGATTTTCTGTGGGAGGCTGCTAGACCCCCCTTCTTTATTTGAGCCAAGCTGATCTTTCATTCTCCTCTTAGGTTGTGTAGCCTTGGAGTAGGACCTACCATTGTTTGTTAAAGCAATAATTACCGATTTTATATATTTTTTTTCAGTTACATTATTTCATATTGTTTTATTCATTGTGCTATTTTTTTTTTATATACATACAAGGTGATTTACATTACCTTCCTGTGATCTTACTTGCACAATAACAAATGCCTTCTTTCATTTTGAATTACGGTATCTATTTAAACGTTATTTGGAATTTAAAACATCAAAACAACTAATGTATCTGGTTGACAGACAAGTTTTTGACGTCAAGTCAAATGAATTTTGAACATTCTTTTCTGATGCTATTGAATTAATTTTGACATACCGTAATATACAGCTCTTTTGTTGCTATTTTAAGAGTTTACTTTAAACTTGTTTGATACTTTGTATTGGTAAAATACAATAACTTGGAATCCCAGCATGATACCTGAGATGGCTGACCGTCTATTGGCTATATTAGTGCTTGTCATTAATTTCATGACAGACAGTTATATTTTAAATTTTTTCTTGGCATTAGATTACAGAGATTTTTTACAAAGTGCTGTTTAAAAAATCAAATAAAAATCTGATACATTTTAAAAACGTTTTTTTTTGTTTGGAAGAGGCTCCAGGAATAGATTTAGTCACTTTGGGCATTAACACTATATTTAGCAATTTAAATAATATGCCGCAGATAAAGTTATCATTTTAATCTGAAGGCAGATGGCAATCATAGTTACAAATGATCTACACATCCTCATTCTAAACCAGTTAATTAAAAGTCAAACCACTTGTTCATAACACAATCAAATCATCACTGCTAAATAATGCATGAGGTTAAGAAAAATCATCAATGCTTATTTAATTTATAAAGGTCAGAACTGTTTAAAATGAACGTCCTTTCAAGCTTTTTTTACAGCCAATTTCCTTGAGGTGGTTTAATTGACGTATAGCGTGTACTCCACGGGCGGAACTTTCATTTGTTTGCAAACAAAACATTTGAATACCAGCGTCATACTAGTATTTACCTAAGTTGTCATCACAACCATGTTTGTAAATACCATGCTGAACAAATTAGCGTAATCTTTCAAGTCAAAAGTTCAACCTTAAATGAATCCGGTTGTGCATGTTGTGCATGTTGTATATCTCTGTAAAAGGAAGCACAATGGTATCATATCGTCTTTGTAGATGTGAGAACAATATGCATTGCTCCAGTTAACAGAATTGCTCTTTAATCTGAGAAATTGATTCATCTCTCTCTCTCATTTTCTTTTTACTTGATGCACTGTTGTGTAATCAGCATTAACGTTTAAATTAAAATATGTAGGGAGGTCCCCCAAGGTTTCCGTCACGATCCTCTTACCTCCGCGGGGGCCGCCAGAGACCTCGGTTAGACCATCGTAGGCAGGGAGCTGCACGAGGTTGAGGCAGGGGTGACTGGCTCCCGTGTCCAGGGCACCGCCATGTTCAGCATGTGTGCGCAGGCGCAGATGGATTGTGCATGAGCAGATAGGTTCCCAAGTGTGGAGGCCATTAAAGAAGATTGCGCATGTGCAATGTTTGCGTAAGAATGGCAGCCAATCGGAGAAGGCTCCTAGCAGGGACTACGTGTCCCATGAGCCTCTGTATGGGTCAGGTGGTTCAGTATGGCCAATAGGGCTGCAGCTTTCCCTCTGGAACGGAGAGTTGAAACATTTGGCGCGCAAGGACCACGCCAGTCGGACCTGGGACAAGGAAGGGGTAGGTGTCTGTGGCACCTGCACTGGGCCAGATACCCCCTGTTAAGCCCCAGATAGGCCCCGACTCCCCTCAGCTTGTGGTTGCTGCCGGGACAGGCCCATAGATAGGGACACTGCCCCTGTAGTATCAGCGTGAGGGACACAGCCAGGACGCGGCTGGATCCTGGCCTCAGGAGATCTGGGACCAGACACCTGCAACCAAGAGACATTGCGTACGGTTGTACCATTCATGAGGGACCCACCCAACGTAGAGGCAGAGGCTTCGCGGGTTATGGCAATGGATCTGTGGATCCCATCACCAGCATCTGCGCGCCCGGGTGTGGACACACCTGGCAGGTACCCAACTCCTCACGTGCACTAACAGCACTTTAGTGGGCAGCGCTGTACCGCACATTGGGTGGGGGGATTGACCTTGAGGACACCGGGTTGGTTTGGTGCTAGGTACTTTGGGGACGGTGACTCCATTGAGAGGGGCCAGAGTATTGGAAAGTATGGCTGTGCGAGGCCAGATGGGTAGGCTGTAACTATATTTAGTTGCATATAGTAAAACTGTTCTGCTATACCAAGTGTGTATTCTTTATGTGTCCTGTAACGGGGGGAATTCCATATGCTAGAATCCCGTACAGGTGGAGGCGCTACCGAGCACCTCTCAGGTGCACCCCAAGTTCCCAGTAGCGGAGGCTCAGAAATACTGGGCACCATCGGGTATTGCACCACACCCACACACCGTAGTCACACATTTCCCACGGGGTAGGGGTAAGTGCGCTACATATATATTTAATTTATCTTCCTAAAGGAACAGTTTAATACAGATAATCTTATCAGCAATATTTTTATGTAGAAAAAATCTAATCATGCTTTTAAAAACATAAGATAAAAGCTTTTATAATTACTGTTATGTTAACAAACTTTTACAATAGTCTTGAGATTACCTGCGTCAAAGACTGTACAATATGAAAGATTTTCTTTATCAAACTGCAGATTACCATCAGTGCTGTTGCCTTGCAGGCTGTGCTATTCTGTATTAAATGTGACTAGTAATAAATATATCCCCACTAGACCCTTATGTAAATGGCATTCCATTTTACATTTCTTAAATAATGTTGAACATTCATGTCAAATGAATTGCTTACATAAACAAAACCTATTTTTTTTAAATTTGTATGTAGAGTCAAGAAACTATACAGTACATGGCAGCAAGTGCGTTTAGGCAAAGAGCTTAAAAAGAGGTCTGTGAGTTTTTACAATAAATTATTTATTTTGCCGGCTATTAAACACATGTTTAAATGAAGTTCATTTGTTACAAATACAGTACATATGATTGATTGCATTCAGTAAGCTGTTAATCATCTCCAGAAGTGCTTTTAGAATTCTTTTACCATAATGGACATACCTCATCATATTCCTTTCTAGGCCAGTAATTATATTCTATATTCTTTGTCAGAACTATACCAGTAATTTCTTGTGACGTATACACTATTTCACAGATGTTAGAACAAAAGATGAAACAAGTGTCCTAAATATAATTTTTTATTGTAAAACCCAATGTTAATGTTATCAGCAGTTCCTCTCTTGCAGCTGTCTAAATAATCTTTATCCTGTTGAGACTACAATTTGTTTAGTTATTGTAAATCAACAAATAACTATAGTTAACTTTAGTTATCTATTAAATGGTAACTGACCCCATATTAAGTGGTCTCTAAACTTCCCCTTAAGTACATTACTCCTTAATCCTCAGATGTGCTTGATAAAAAACAAATTGATTATCAGTATTTAAATAATTTTAATAAGAAATATAGCCACCCTTTCCCTTTGATAAGATAGCACCATTTTCTGATTGAATTTTAGAAAGGGCTTAAGAGTGATATAATGGAAGTAATGAATACAAATACTACTGAGAGTTATCCATGCAGAAATATTGATATCCAGCAATGAAAATCTTGCAGTGTTTTATCAACACTTTCCAAACAAATCGGTAAAGGACTATAGCTAGAGCATGTTCCAATGTTGGCACCTGTTTAAAGTCCTGTTAATCTGCTTTCCCATGTAAAGAAAGTCTCTGAGCTTAGTTTGTATACATTTCTGAGGTTTCAGTGACTTGGAGAAGAAATGTTATTGCTGCAGTACTGTATGTGTGATCAATACATACATGACCCCTCAACTAATATCTACCTATATCTACCTATATATAATATCGCTTGTGAGCACATTCACATGTATGAGACAGGTCTGCAACCCTGCATTTCACCATTATCACCTAGCATATAGTGCTTCAACTGCAGCAAGGGATTCTGGGAAATGACATGCAAATGGACACACGTGTCACCTCTTGCCTGAAATCCATTTTTACATGAAACCCTTATAAACTAATGCTCGCCGTTCACACAGCTTTTTAGCACAGCATAGGATTAGATGCAAAGCCAGCCAAACCACTCACAGACAGCTGTTTCGACCTTTTGGGTCTCATCAGTGTGAAGTTGGTTGTACTAGCTTTGCAATTTTCAAGCTGGGTAGGTTTACCATAAACATTATTTAAGTTAGGGTGAGTGAAAAAGGTGACAAAACAAAAAACCCTCCACCGTTATCATATAGCCAGTAAAGAATATCACGTGTGAGCACATTCACATGGCTTAGACAGGTCTGCAACTCTGCCTTTCACCATTATCACCTAGCATACAGTACTTCAACTGCAGCAAGGGATTCTGGGAAATTACATGCAAATGGGCACACAATGTGTCACCTTTTGCCTGAAATCCATTTTTACATGGAACCCTTATAAGCAAATGCTCGCTGTTCACACAGCTTTTAAGCACAGCATGGGATTTGATGCAAAGCCAGTCAAACCACTCAGACAGCTGCTTCAACCTTTTGGGTCTCATCATATTGTGATAAATTGATAGAACAGGGTTTACGAGAGCAGAAGGATGTATAAAGCCCTTTTTCATATCAGAGCAGTGAGACGGTATATCTGTGCAGCCCTGACTGCACCAGAGACAGAGTTAGGCTCTGCTTAAAAGACCTGCTTTCCACTAGACAGAGAGAGACCAGGGAAACAAGACTGCAGGCTGGGAGTGAGCTGCTGCCAACAGGAAGAAGCCTGCATACAGGACCCCATTGAACTGGGACATTTTTGGAAGTAGGACACTTTATGTTGTGTATTGTATTGTATGTCTTTATTTATATAGCGCCATAAATGTACATAGCGCTTCACAGTAGTAATACATGTCATATAAATAACAAATAATATAAATAACAGATCATGGGAATAAGTGCTTCAGCCATACTGTAAAAGTAACATTAAGGAAGGAGTCCCTGCTCCGAGGAGCTTACAATCTAATTGGTAGGTAGGGAGAACGTACAGAGACAGTAGGAGGGAATACTAGTAAGTGCGTCTGCAGGGGGCCAAACTTTATGTGTCATGTGTCCATGATTATCCAGTGCTACTCATATGCTTATTTAAGCAGATGTGTCTTAAGGTGGGTCTTAAAGGTGGATAGCGAGGGGGCTAGTCGGGTATTGAGGGGAAGGGCATTCCAGAGGTGTGTGGCAAAAAGTGAGAAAGGTTTAAGGCGGGAGAGAGCTTTAGATACAAAGGGGGTAGAAAGAAGACATTCTTGAGAAGAACGCAAGAGTCGTGATGGTGCATAGCGAGAAATTAGGGCTGAGATGTAAGGAGGGGCAGAAGAATGTAAAGCTTTAAAAGTGAGCAGGAGAATTGAGTGTGAGATACGTGATTTAATCGGAAGCCAGGAGAGGGATTTCAGGAGGGGAGATGCGGAGACAGATTTAGGAAAGAGTAGAGTGTTTCTGGCAGCAGCATTTAGGATAGATTGTAGGGGAGACAGGTGAGAGGTAGGAAGGCCGGACAGCAGGAGGTTGCAGTAATCGAGACGTGAGAGAATGAGGGCCTGAGTCAGAGTTTTAGCAGTTGAGTAACAGAGGAAAGGGCGTATCTTTGTGATATTGCGGAGGAAAAAGCGTCAAGTTTTAGAAATGTTTTGAATATGAGAGGAGAATGAGAGAGAGGAATCAAGTGTGACACCTAGGCAGCGTGCTTGGGCTACTGGGTGAATGATCGTATTTCCAATAGCAATGTGGAAGGAGGTAGTAGGGCCAGGTTTGGGAGGAAGTATAAGGAGCTCTGTTTTTGCCATGTTAAGTTTCAGTCGGCAGATGGCCATCCAGGATGATATTCCAGAGAGGCATTCAGAAACCTTGGTCTGTATAGCAGGTGTAAGGTCAGGGGTTGAAAGGTAAATTTGTGTGTCGTCAGCATAGAGGTGATATTTAAACCCAAAAGATGGGATTAGGTCACCTAGAGAGAGTGTGTAGAGGGAAAAGAGAAGGGGTCCCAGGACAGAGCCCTGGGGTACCCCCACAGAGAGATCAATAGAGGAGGAGGAGGTGTTAGCAAAAGAGACACTGAAGGTACGATGGGAGAGGTAAGAGGAGATCCAGGATAAATCTTTGTTCTGAATACCAAGAGTATGGAGAATGTGAAGGAGAAGAGGGTGGTCCACGGTGTCGAATGCTGCAGAGAGGTCGAGTAATATGAGCAGAGTGTAATGACCTCTGTCTTTGGCAGCGTGGAGGTCGTCAGTTATTTTAGTGAGGGCTGTTTCAGTAGAGTGAGCAATGCGGAAGCCAGATTGTAGAGGGTCTAGGACAGAATAGGTGTTGAGAAAGTGTAGCAATCGAGAGAATACAAGACGTTCAAGGAGTTTGGAGGCAAAAGGCAGGAGGGAGACAGGTCGATGGTTAGAAGGACAGGTAGGGTCAAGCTTGCTGTGTGACCCCAGCTTCAAGGTAGACAAACTTCGTTGTTACTTCAGTTAAAACACGAGGCTGGTGAGTACCAACCATCCTATACTGTACGTCAGATAGAACTTAAGTGGGAGCCAGGCTTTAATTTTTGTTTTTGTTTGTTCTGTTAAAGGGACGATATCCTATTCAACTAAGGACAGGAAGCCTATACTTTCAAAAGAAACGCCTTCCCTGGCATTTAATTTAAATGCCTTGGGAAAGGGCGTGGGGCCTCTGTAACCGCTGTGCCCCCACTAGCAAATCTTGCGCCCCCCTAGGGAGCATGCCCTCCAGTTTGTGGACCCCTGCAGGAGGCAACATAAGCTTTTGCAAGGTCTTAAACATTGTGGCATTATTATCATGCGCTAATATGAATGAAGTCTGAGGATTTCCGTTGGTAGGTAAACTGCTCATTACATTATGATTTGAAAATGAGCAAGCAAAACGGCCGTTAGAATGTATCAATACGTTATTTCTCCGATAAATATGAGGACATCATAACAAAATGGACCATTGGGATACACGTTACTGATAACGATATGTAAAATGGCAATAACGTAGCGCTACTAATTTTATGCACTTCTGTGGATCTACCCGAAGGTATTTTAAATATGGAAGTGAGCTAATCTTTTCTCTCACTCAATTTAAGAATTAACTGTGCATGTTTCGCAAAGTTCTGTGACATTTTTGCTCATCTAGTGGGGAATAATGTACATGTAGTCCTCGTTATCCAACGTTTCACTTTACAATGAATGGCATATCCAACGCTTTATAATGCAACAATAAGGGCCGTTTTTTGACGCCGGAATGCATTATCCAACGCTCACCGCAACTGATTAACAGGGAATCACTTTACAATGGTTTCACTATCCAACGCTAGTTCCAGAAAGGATTCCATTGGATAACTGAGGACCGCCTGTAATCTTAGCAACATGTGATGGTGAATCAATTTTTTACAAGTATAATTTTTAATCTTAGTTTTTTTAATCTTAGATTTTTTTTTTCAAATTAAGTATTTGCTAAAATAGCAGGAGCTATAAATTTGCACCATTCTATGCACATCTGTTCTTGGGATAGTGGGGAAAAAAAGGTGACCTTTTCTGTTGAATTTTTGCCTTACACATTAATTATCCGAATATGGTGAATGTAAATTGACGATGTCCTTATTCGATTGTCCGAATAATTTATTTCTGCAATTTATTTAGAGACTAAATACCAACACCTTTAAAATTAAACATACTGCAACCTCTAGCCTTGCAGAGATCACCTTTTTAATTTGTATATTATAATCAGGTAAATTAGAGGCTGGAGATATGTGAACTTGCCCAGAATCACATCGCCACCGGGCAATGCTACTGTAGTAAATTAGTAGATTTCCAAGGTATCTCTAGTGAATGACTTAAATGATTAATTCCTTGGTAACCACAGTATATTGTAGCTTTTAGAGTTCAAGTCCATAGAAGTCTATAACATTTCAGGTTCTAAAAATTGGACCCTTCATCAGATAGACTAACTACTGTATGCTTATTGTAACGTGTTTGGATCAACCACAAACAGTGTTTGTATACCATTATGAATAGATTGTTTAAACTTTGGTGAAGGGTCAATATTAACCAAATTAAAATGTATTTTCAATTTGAAGTGTACAGGTACATAGATTAGTTTTCTTTTTTTTCACCATTTGGACTAAAATATGCACCGTTAGTTGGCTTTAGATTATCAGCATTCACCAGAATTTTGCTTTGAAATAGCAGGACTGATAGAACGTGAATGACAGAACACAGTACCATTTAAGTTACTTTCTCTATAAATTGCTCCAATGTTATTTATTTGAGAGTAGGGAATACATATTATATGGGCAAGTGCCACCTACCATACACACAAGCTAAATGTATACTGTATTTGTATAGTAAGCAATTGAAACACTTTGACAAAAGTATATACTGCAAGTCCATAATGTGGAGTAATCATAGAAGAAAATGATTCTGTCATCTGCTGGTACAGTACATATTTAACCACAGAGTATTTCCATGTGAAACTGGTAATGCTTCCAAATTACAGGTACTGTATACAGGTGATTGACAATTTTTGAAAAGACAAAAATAAAAACAGATTTTTTTTTTGCACCAGCAGAGCAGAATTTAATTCAGATAATAAAACTCTCAGCATGTATTGTAAAAATAGTAAGGAAAACCAGCAGACCGTCGGTCAAAATACAGAGGATGTTTTCAAACAGCATGCTTGTTAGACCTTAATGGTATTGGTAGCCAAGAAGAAAGGTCAAATTGTGTGTATCAAAAGGATTTCCAAAGAGCTCTTAATTCATTTCACTTTGTAGCAGAGCCAATAGATTATTACTAAAAGCATAAGTCTCAGTTACAGGTGGCATGAGGCTACTATCAGTGTTCCATGACGAGTGTGTGAAAGAAAAAAACTATCCTGGAAAAAATTCAGTACTATGAAATGTAAACAATACTTGCACTTTTTTAACCTTGCAGGTTAAAAATATTTCTTTATCATTATAAAGAAATATTTTTAACCTGCAAGGTTAAAAAAGTGCAAGTATTGTTTACATTTCATAGTACTGAATTTTTTCCAGGATACATGAGGTGCTTACATGAGATTGAAGTCTTATGTTCATCTTGAGCTAGAAGTGAAAATGCATTATGACAGCGAAAACACACACACAATATTCTACATAAGCACATACACATACACAGTATATGTTTTATAAATAATTATATCTTCAATTTATACTGATAATATAAACAGAAAGGCAAGTATTTTATTTGTTGGTAATTTCAGTATACTGTAACTATATTGATTACATTATTTTCTCCTTGATTTTAATTACATTTAAAAAGCTCTTTGACTAAAGGCTTGAGCTGTATTTTGGCCTTTTAGTGTTTATTACAAAATATATGTTACACCGTTTTCATTATATAATCTTGTTATTGTTTCATGCTTAAAACAGTTTCAATCTGAGAGTTGCCACACTGCTATGTTGATGGAACAGGATGTCCTTGTTATCATAGACCTTAAGATATTTTCACAATACTTTAAACTCTCTATTGATGAGAGGAAGATACAATGTAATTACATTATCTAGCAGCATAGATACTCGTGGTATCACTTCTAAAGAAAAGTCTCAATGAAAATGCTATATTAAAAACCCTTCTTTTTTTTAAACACCTCATCCTGATGTTACCAAAGCCCAAAATTTGTATTAGAAAGAAATAATGAATGTGTAATTACTGCAGATTGCACACCTCTAATCAAGAAATATTAAATTAGTTTATCAGCAGAGTAAAATTAAAGGGAAAAAAAGAATTTAATATTATTTGGTCTCCAGTTTGGAAAAATGTCACCATTGTTAAATAAACCGTGCAAATATAAAATGTTGATTTGTCCTTTTACTACGGTATCTGCTAAGAAATGTGTTTTGAAAGAATTGATAAGTAAACTTGCCCCCAGAATAAAACAACTGACTAGTCGAGTCAACTCAAGTAGTAGTTTTTAGAAGTGGAAGATTTTCATGGACAAAGATATAGCATTTTCTTATTTAACAAGTACCTGTACAGTAAATTAGGTAACTACATTGTTTTTCACAGAGGAAGGGGTCCAGAACTAGCCTCTAATATGGTGGACATTTTGAATACGAAAATTACCTAATTAATTTCTTTAATACCTGGGTTCTCTGTTTATTTAATTTTGTGCTTATTACCCCACTCCCACAAGTTAGATATTTTTCAATGGGATCGCTAACTTTGAGTCCTTAGTTTTTATATGAGAGTATGGGGGCTATGCACTAAGCAGTGATAAGTCGTTTTTAGAGCGCAAAGTGCTTTTACAACGTGAAGTTCCGCCGAGCGCTATGCACTAAGCCGCGCATACAGGCACTTTGCGCTCTAAAACGGGCTTTTCATTGAAATTTTTTCTAAGTCCAACTTTTATCGTACGATCAGCTGTTTGCACTGAATCCTGACCTTCTGTGAGATTCAATAAGCAACGCAAACTGATCGTACGTTAAAGTTGCGCTGAATAAAAGCTCACCAGCTAAAGGCAGGTGATAAAAGAAGCTGGACTTAGAAAAAATTGTTTACCTTTTTGCAAGCGCAAAACCAATACAACAGGCCGGCGGGTGTCCCCACCTGACCCCGCAGGGGTCCAAAGGGAGGCCGGGGGTCGCGTGGGTGTCCCCGGCTGCCCCCGCAGCCATCCCAGGGTCCCCGCGGCCGTCCAGGGGTACCCGCGGGCCTGCGGTACCAATGTTGTGCCAACAAAAATACTAAACAATATTTCTATCTAAATACACACCCCTAACACATACAGTACAATAATGTGCAAAATTACTATTATCCAAATATGGATAATAATGCTTTTGCCCATTAAATATACATTAATACAATAAATAAATTACATACCTGTTGTACTCACCCTTGTTCGGCACCCACGATGAAGGCCAGCTGCATCTTCCTCCTCATCCATACGCTGGGGTGCTGAAAAATATACAAAATAAGAACAAGTGCCAAACTAATATCCCCTAACCGCTTAATGACCTTAGCGGTTATTAACCGCTACAGTCATTAAGGGGTTAAGCCACCCTGACCCGATACCCACCCTTCATTTATTTGTACAGTAGCTTCATCATGTGTATATATATATATATATATATATATATATATATATATATATATATATTATAATATATATGTATATATTATAATATATATATTCGAATATATATATATATTAGAATATATATATAAACTGTATATATACAGGGGCCTATATCTCCTGAAGTAGGGGTCCTTGGACCTGAAATCAATGCGGTTCAGCTCGGGAGACCCCCTGCACATCTACTCTAGTATTAAAATGTATTTATTTATTGTACGATCGCCTGTAACAGCCTTGCATGGAGATGGCAAATCTCCATGCAAATGTTACAAGCGGCTTTTTTTTCAATTAGCTATCGCACGGGAACTTTAAGTGCGATAGCAGGGGGGAAAAACATTGCACGCACGATAAGCCAGTTTTGGGCACGTCCGATAAAAAATGGGCTTAGGGCCTTAGTGAATTGCGCCGCCGGCTTCATTTTTTATCGGACGTGCTAATTTTTTTCAGGCCACCGCGAAAGCTCGGAGCTTAGTGCATAGCCCCCTATATGTGCACCTTGTGTATATGTATTTGATTTATGTTTGATTTTAATTTCTTTTAGCTGTTCTTTATTCTATTGTTTGTATAGCCCTGGTATCCCTCAGCGGATTGTCACATGCTGTGGCTTAGTCAATAGGACGGCTGCATTTGCAATTAAGGCCTTTTCAGTGCAAGGGAGCCTGCGCTGGCAGTTTTGAATAGGGACAGTTAAGACAGGCTGCAGTTACATGTTGCTAGGCAACCAGTGAAGCTGTGAGAGATGACAGTTAAGACAGTTTTTGACGAGTGTCAGTTGGAGCTGGGAGCTTGGTAAGTTAGGGTGTGTTTTAAGGGAGCAGTAGCCCCTGGCACTAGGCATAGTTAACCTCAGAGGCCACAAATAACAGTTACCATTGCCCCAGTTTGTGGTTGCTTCAGGGACAGGCCCTACTTGAGGAGTTCTGCCCCTTTAGCTGTTTGGGTTAAGTTAGGAGCCACTCAGTGGCGCGCAGCCTGATTACTGGGTCTGGGCTCAGACCCCTCAGTTATATAGAGACTATCTTCTCGGATGCCACGCCAAGCAGTTACTGCGGCCTGACAGCTGCAGGCAGATCCCCGTCAAGGTACAGACGGTGCGGAGCTGTGGTGATATTATCCATGCTGGAATTCACCCCACGCGTAGGAGGACATCACGTCGGATCAGGCGGATCCAATCCAGTTGTATAGCTGCACCCGCGGGCTGGAGCCCCGGGCAGGTATCTATAAATAGTGCACCAACACGTCAAAGGATAGCGCTATCTCCAACACACGTGGGTGGGTTTGGACATAAGGTACTCTGGGGAATACTTATGTTGATGTGTGCACCCGGTGCACATACTGTACATGTGTATGGCTATATGCATTATTCTGTGTGGTACAGGAACCGAGTTATTATTAGTAACAATAGTAAACAGTTATTAGCTAGCATACACTGTGTGCGTGTTTTATTATTGTGGTTCCTGTAAGAGAACCATCCCACTCAGGTGGGAACCCTTACAGGTGGAGGCGCTGTGTTCGACGAATCAGGTAACCCCAGGCTCCCAGTGGCGGAGGTTCAGGCCTTCTGTGAGCCTTTCAGGTAACACACCACACCTGGTAACATGAGTATAGATTTCCCCACATGGTCCCTATCTGCGATTGGGGGGGGATGGGAAGGTGTTACATTTAATATACATTTCATGTATTTCAATTTATTTTATGGCTCTGATTGTTGAATAAAAGGGAGAGTGGGGACACCCCATAAAAGTTTTGTTGTGATTCATCAAGCTCCATTGGACGGTATCGATCCTCGATCTATATACTGTCCTCTGGCTATATACTCTAGTATTAATTAAATATCAATATTTAGACATTTCAAATACAAATGAACCATTTTATGGTATCCTCCCCTTTTGTAGTCATCCAGGTATCTACAGAATTGATACCAAAAAGAATAAGTAGGTGCGCAACCATAAATAGTGCTAAAATTAGTGCTATAATGTGACTGTGCACTAGAATATATATATATATATATTGAAGTGACAACAAATATTAATAAATAAAAAGGTTATACGTGAACTTGTATATGAAGGAGCATCTGCATAAGGGGTGGCTCAGCACCACCAGGAGCTATAACAGATAAAACAAACGAAAACAGCGCACAACGAGCCCTAAGGGCCTGAATGAGGGCATTGATATTTGGTCTCTGTATTAATATTTTGATATGTCTTTGTTCATTTGGATTGTCCCTATGTAACTCATATGTAATTTCTGCTGCTATTTCTTGTGCTTGATTTTTATTTCATTTTATCTTATTTTTAGAGATATTTTTATTACCATTTATTAAGCTATGATATACACTACTGAGTTTATATATGTGCTGTTACTTGTTCACATATAGACATAAATTGTCTCAATATTACTATAAGTGTGTTTTTACTATATAATCTTTTTTGTTTCCTTAGTTGCTATATTGTTTATATATTATGCATATTATTCATTTATTATTGTTTTTGTTTTAATACACATTATTTTTGTATTATTAAAGTTTTCAAATGTTTTTGATAGTTGTAGGATGCAGCCGGTGTATCCCCGCCCACACTAGTCCCGGTTGGTGAGTTACCTATAATTGTGTGGCCAATCGGGGCTGGATGGAGGGTATATACCAGCTATGTCCATTAATGTATTTTCCCTGATGAAGAGGCATTTGTAGCCTTGAAACGCGTTGGAATACATTATCTCTCTATTCTACTGAGTGTTTGTTGAGTCCTTTGAGCCCCTGTTGCTTCGCCCCACTCCACCTTGCGGATCCGTCATTTTGGTGCGACGCCTCACAGAGACGTCACCCGAGCACCCACGGAACTCTCGGCGATACACGTGGAGTTAGTACCTGCGGTGGAGACAAGCTGGGATCGATCGAGCTTGTCTCTGGGGACTCTGAGCTCGGGACTCAATAGATTTCACTGCCCTTACCGCACCCCATCTGTGGACTAGCCTTTGTCACTATAGTGACTTGTGAACTGCCCTGACTTGTGGAACCAGATGGCTGATGATCCGTGACTGCTCAGATCTTCGTGTGGTGTGGCGTATGGATAATTTGTCCCATGATATGCTATTTTAACAGTTCCCAGATGTACGCAGAATACCTATCCTTGGTTTAATAAATATATTTTAATTTGATGTACTTCACTATGAGCGTTGTGCGCTGTTTTCTTTTGTTTTATCTGCAGAATTGCACCTTTTTGTTTATACAGTAACTGTACTTAAATAAAGCAAAACTTGTGTCATACAACATATATCATTACAAATATATTTAGAATATTTATCTGTATAAAGAAATTATTGTAGAATGTGATCCAGATTTGCAACATTTCTTCAAGTTCAGGGAGGAACAATGATCCAGTCTTGGGTTTGGATTCCCATTTGCTCATCTGCACAACAGTATAATCTAGTGAGATCTTAATAAACATACTGCCATAGATTTGAATGGCAGTTAATGATGGAATAAGGTGCAATATCCTGCATTGGAGATCGATGAATCTGCTTCTTTGCTAAAGAGCAATAACCAATATGAATACTTTTCAGCATTGTACAGTAAGTGCCATTTAAGCAAGGGGGTACCCATCATTTCTTTTCACATAAATCTTACTTTTGATACATTGTTTTGCTACTTATTTGCCACATTTCAATAGAAGCAGCATTAGATTGCATTACATTAGAATAATTCTGTCATTAGACAATGGTCCCCAAATGGTTCACACTGGGACCCGAGGTAGAAAGGAGTGTTCCTACATGTGTGATGTTAAACAGCTGCTACAGTTAATGAATCACCTGCATTGCTTACTTAAAAACTACAATAATTCTGTTCATTTACATGATGTACTGTAGGAATCCTCTTTGTTGGTGCACACTCTAAAAAGTAAGGACGGGGGCCATATAGGCCGACAACATCATAGTCATTTGATGTTGTTGACCTATATGGTCACCTTCCTTACTTTTTAGAGTGTGTACCAACAAAGAGGATTCCTGTTCTCTCTCTTTACCTATTCCCTAGCTAATTGCATTTTGATCCTCAGGTGCCACCTTGATTCAATTCTAGAAAGTTTTATACTACATTCATAGTTAGAGTGAAGCATCTCTCCTCTCCCTTCCCTGTTCAGCTACCATTTACATGTTGTACAGATGTAGCTAATGTTATTGCAACCTGTGGCGCATTAGTGCTCATGGAAGTCCAGACACCATTTGAAGCAACTCCACAAGCTTCACCACCAGTAGCACGTGTGCCAGCATCCTTGCTAGCATCAGTTCCCTTTCCAATGCTATCACCTCTGCAAATCCTCTGCCAGTGCCACTACCATCTCCAGTACCAGTGCCTCTGCCAGCAAGTCTAACAGTTCCATTTCCTCATATCTCCAGACACTGTACTACACATCATAATTGTAATCCGAAAGTTTTAAAAGTACAGTAAAAACAATTGAAAATGTTAAACGTGTCACATCAGGATTGAAAGGTGGAGATAGACTCCGCTTATTGCCAAAGTCAGAAACATGTTGGATCTTTTAATTAAAGAGTTTGACACTGCATGGTTTTAATGAAGAGGTTAATTTGATTCCTTTAAAAAAAAGAGATTAATTTTAGAATACCCCACACATTGTACATACATTTTTATGTATATAGTGCCTGTAGCTTACATGTTATTTTATACTGTAATTGTGTGACAGTGTTTCCCCTGGTCTCTGTGAGATTCTGCCTTTACAGCTTGTGTGGTGCATGCTACCTTTTGGTAAGCAGGAGGGCAGACTCATCCGCCGATGGTTGTGGGGACCCAGGACAGGCTCCTGGGGTACATACCCGACATAGATCGCTAGTGGTACAGCGCCTCCATCTGCCGCAGGCTCCAGATGTATGGATGCAATCTCCTACGGTAGAACACAATTCCTCTCCTTCCCCAGAAAGATTACACACCAGGCAGGAGGTATAATAACTGGAACGGTTTATTCTGTTCAGCTCAATGCAGTCACGGTAGACTTTTGCCCAAAGCAGTCTCTGGTTGTATCCAGATGTAGGATAGTCCCTGGACCTTCACTATGGGTCAAGAGCCCCCGCAGCAGTCCTTGCTCTTCCCTGATCCTCTATCATGATCAGGGGAAAGGTACACACTCACTCTCCCCCAAGGGGAAGAAGAACAGGGAAGGCAACCTGTGAAGAGGTTCAACAGGAAAGCGGAATCAGGCAACTGTGTGTGAACTGCCTCTCTCAAGTGGAGAGAGGCACTGACTAAATTTTGGCGGCAATCCCCTTAAGTACAGCCAAGAGGAGGGCACCAGATCTGACCCAGGATTGGGTAGAACCTAGGCCTGGTTACACTTCCTCCCCTGCCACTCAAGAGTGCTGCTGGGAGTGGGGAAAACCCATGATAGGTACTGACAGGCCTGCTCTTACCAGGACTTACTGCCAGGGAGGGCAGACAAGTAGCCAAGAACTAGCCCTGGCTACAAATGGTTGATGATTCATTTGATCTATATAGATTTTTTTAATGATATGTTCCCATATTTGACATTACTCTCTTTTTTTTCCTCTCTATTTTAGGAAATACGTCCATGTGTCTTCTGCTCCTTTCAACATAAATATCTTTAATGGTGCTGGAAAGGATAAAGGCAGTGACCTGCTGCCCAAAATCAGAAAAATTAATTGATGGTTCTCCTCTGCACTCAGTACAAACTTGTATCCGACACAAGTAATGCAAATAATAGTTGCTTTTAATTGCTAAGATGTACAGTACTGTATAAAGATCCCACAATGTTTTGGGAGTAACCCTTTCGTTAGGTGCAGTCAGACACATTGTATTGAGAAATATGGATACATGTGTAGCTATTTAAGGATTGCATTTACATAAGTAATGCTGTTATTCCCTTGATGAAGTGGGTGTGATCTACAAAAAACTTTTTGTGCGATAGTTGAAACTTGGACGCTGAACCCACACAGGATATTCTATCCGTGATTGACTTTGCTATAATGTATTATTATCATTTTTTCTGGGTCAATGCCAGCTCCTCCATGCCGGCGTGATTGAGAATGCACTCTTTTCCGGTGTAGTTCTATGGATTGATGCACCTGACTTATTCTCCAGGAGTTGGAGAAAGGGAGAGTCAGCAGAGAAGCTCTAAACAGCGGATTCCGTCCATTCTACCCTTGTGTAGTGGAAGAGGTGCTCTCCTCCCATATATGTGGTACTTTAGATGACCACGTCTAAACGACTCAGTGCTTGACGAGAGGATGTGAACATCTGCAAGAAGCTTAATAGAGCGGTGGCACTTTGGGACAGTCTTCATACACCAAGGGTACTGTGGATCCTTGATGATGTGGTGATATACGATTAAATATCTTGTATGTTTTAAGAGCAATATTGTTATCCTGTTTTTAAACCATTTTTGCAAAGATCTAATGGACTATTGCATGTTCTTGTGCTTTTCTAATTATTTTTCCATTTTTGTATCAGTAATGAGCTTCATGAGATCAGCAGCAAGGACACCGTGAATAGGAGCCTAAAAACATACCTGGAGTAACAGACATATTTATATACAGTACAGTATTTTATTTTTGTTCCCCTTTTACAGATGCAGCGGCCGTAATCCGACAATGTCGCAAATTTTTTTTTTCGAGATCTCCCCAAGATCTTCACTAGATTTGCCGCAACAGACGAATGGCCCATCGGATAAACACAGCAGGGGTCCCTGCTGTGTTAATCCTACTATGTCTACGTGTCTGTAAGAGAAACGCAGTGAGAGATAGCCTGAATCAGTCACTCTACCTACGCGTTTCTAACAGGCGATCACAAGGGTTTTAATTAATTTTAATACTACAGTATTGTAGCAGAGGGTCTCCTGAGTGGAACCGCATTGATTTCATGTTATGAACATGTCTTTTAAATGTTTTTTTAGTAAGTTTACACACAAAAAATGCAGCAAGGCCCCCTCCACCCACAAACACTACCCGGCCAGCCCCCTGCTGACCAAGACTCTATCCTCCAGCCCACTTTCCCTACTACCCACCCCCAACAACCAAAAACTGCAATAACACCGAACACTGACCAATATCCTTCCACCAGCCCACTTTTTTCCAACATTGCGCCCCCCAAGCCCCCCAAGGAAGAAGACTGTCTCTCTGCCTGCTTTACTGTATTCTTCTGTCTACTTCTATCATTTAAAGACAGGGGTGCCAAATGCTACATCCAAATGACAAAACATATAAAGCAATAAGTATAAAGTTTAAATACTTTATTAATAATAATAATAATAATAATAATAATATTTACTTGGTTATTTAGTTAAACACTTTGGCCAAAGCGTCATAAGCCTGCATACCAACGTATGGGTTCACAGTGTAGTGTAGGGCCTCCATTCATTTTGGTTATACCTTGACGTGGCTTATGATGCTTTGGCCAAAGGGTTTAACTAAATAACCAAGTAAATATTATTATTAAAGTTTTTTAAACTTTATACTTATTACTTTACAGTATATGTTTTGTCAATTGGATGTAGCATTGGGCACTCCTGTCTTTTGTTGTATACATTTGCCACGCCCAGTAGCACTCTTTTTGGCATAAATATATTCATGATGTGGTGGATGTGGGATTTTGAGCCTGCTGGGAATGTGTGTTAATCTACTTCTATCATTAACTGAATACCTGCTGGGGAAAGGAGAAAATAACTTTAACAGTACAGTACTTATTATACAATAAGTATGGAAAATATACATGTGCTGGATGTTTTGTTACACAGTATTCTGGTGTATTACACTTTATCGTGTACACTACCTGACTATTTCAAATGAACAGTATTACATATAGCAATGCCTGGTCCAGCTAGCTCTCTACCTACCCTGTCATGTAAGTTCTAGTAAGGCACAGACAGTGACAGCCTGTCCTATGGGATTTTCCCCCTCCCCATACTGACTTCCTGAGTGACAGGAGTGTTGGTGCTTGTGTTGGGCCCTCCCTCTTTGAGCTGCAGGAAGGAAGTGCCTAAATTATAGTATGAAGTTCAACCCCTTAGGGGTGAGTCCTTCAGTCTGTGATTGGGGTTCCAACTATCTCCTCATGGAGAAGGAGCTCTGCGCTCTCCTCCAGGCTTGGAGAGAGAGACTACACCTAGCAATAGTCTTGACTAAATCTGCTATGGGGGTGGGGGTGGGGGTGGGGGGGGGGGAACATGTGCTACATATAGTTGGATGATCCAGCGAATTATATTCTCATGCTCTGTCGCTCTCTTTAACTTTTAATAGCAAGAAACCGGTCAACAACACCATTAAATAAAAAGAAAAACCTATTGGTAAAATCAACACACAGCTCTAGACCACAGACTGTTGCAGTGGTATGCTCCCTGGTCTCTATAGAAAAGGGGTCTAGCGGCACAACCTTCATATTGAGGGTCTTTACTCTAATGCAAATACAGGAGCCCATCCCACCGAACATCGGTAAAAGTGCAGCACACACCTCATCTTGCACCCTAAACAATAAACAAACATTCTTACTGCGTATAACTGTTATTACAGGTGCACTCAAAAGTGCAATTACGTATTCCATGCTATGAAATAATTACTTTTCAAAGGAGATTTTCCATCCAGAGGTGAGCCAAGTGATACCCTAACCCTGACTCAAACATCCTCAGATCCTTCATCATCTACAGCACGTGACACGCTGATATTGATAGGACAGGTGCTTCTGTTTTCTTTGCTGGTTTTTCCGCTTTTGTGTATAACTTGAACAAATTGCATGCATACAGATATAGGGTAGATGTCAATGCAGGTGACAATGAATCCGTGTCAAGCTGCTACGGTTTGCAGGAGAAACACTGAGGAGATCGAAACTACAGTAGATAGGATGTTGATGACCATGAAGATCCCAAGTGAAGCTGCTGGGCCTTCTGGCAAGATGCCCGAGGATGAAGTTCAGAGTGCAGGAAAAGACAACGGTGACATCCAGTTTGCATGTGCAATGACCAAGCAGTAGATGTGTGCCTTTTGGCTGCTGCCTATATACCGGAGTTTCCCTTAAAAGTGAATATGTGAACAAAATGTTTTATTATTTAAAAAAAAAAAACGTAGCAATAACCGGACTTTGCTTTTCTTGTAAAAAGATTTAGCATTGCTTGTTGTCTCAGTTTCTATATAAAGATGTCAATAATCGTGATAATTTACATGATTTTTGCAGCATAATTAAAAGCCAATTTATTTTTGTTTACAGGTGTAGTGCTGCTTTCCCCTCCCCCACAACACCCCCCCCCCCCCCCCGGGAGAATTGTCCCTTGCTAAAGTATTGCTTAGTACCTGTTAGGTTCCAGGAGAGGCTGAGCTTCGCAATGTTGTGGGGAACAGGACAGGCTTTTGGTTCTTCTCAGGTGCAAACGCCTCCATTCACAGCAGGCTCCACTGTGAAACACATTGTGAATACCCCCACTCAATAGACTGTAGACTTAGGCAGGGGTATATAAAACAGGGTCTTCTTTATTCATCCACGGAAGATGATATTACAACGATGTAGTCACTGGTGTCAGATCCCAAGCTTCTGGATGTACCTGGGCTCTCTATCATAATTGAGGCCTCTCCAGACTGCATGGTATTTCTCTTCAGCCCCCTGAGGGGCTGAGGGCCCGTCTCAATCCTTGGGGGAGAGACAAGAACGGACTATCATTTGGAATGCCTTCCTCTCTAGCACAGAGGGGAGGGCACAAGGTCTGCACCCAGATTGGCTGCCCAAAAAACAAGTTCCACCTCCACCCCTGTCACTCAGAGAGGCAGCCTGAAGATGGGGGAAAACCTAGGATTATGCCTGACAATGCTTTGGACTTACTAAGACTGACATGACAGGCAGGGCAGATATATATCAAGGACTGACATGGCTACACAGGCTTTTTATATGACCTCATCCTTCCTGATACAGAATGAGTGGAAGAGAAAAGCACTTAATTTTTTATAAAAACTTGTAAAATGAAGAAACCGCAAAAAAAAAAATTGGGACACATTTAATTGTTATTGTGCAATAATGTCATTTCTTTATACATCTACACTCCTTTTTCAAAGGTTACCAACAGGTGAGGATTCAAGGATTAAGCACCGGTGTCTCAATCTGACACTATTTTAAAGGAACCGCCTGTGCTCGAAAAAAGATATCCTTGAATCCTGACCTGTTAGTAGCCTTTGAGGACGTTTGAGAACAGTGTTTTTGCTGTATTAACAAACACAAAAAAATAAAGTACTTATTAGTACACAAAAAACTGTTATTACTAGCCTTACTGTCCCCTCAACCTCCATTAGATACACTCTCCCACTATCCTCTCAATCCGTCTTAAACACCCCCTCCCCACTAACCACAATACTAAAATCAAACACACAAAACCCACCGCTTCCTCCCCATCCCAAATGGCAAATCAACGGCAGCCGGTTGCTTGATTACAATTTCCCATTATTTCATGACTTGCAGGTATCAGCAATGGAGAAAACGATTAACCCATTTACAATAAGTAGGGAAAGTACTTTAAATATGTTCTGACTCTTTTGTTAAACTGCATACAGTGCAGGAGTATTCTGAAGTATTTTTTTGTGTACACTACCAGACTAGTTAGTCTATTAATATTCTGTATGCCTGATACAAAGCAAAACAAACCAATTCTGTGTTTCTATCTATTCATTATAATACATAAAGAAACCTGTCAGCTTCACTATCAGACTATATTCGAAAACATTTTTTAATAATAAAAGTTATACTCAACATGTCTACCGACCACAAGCTGTTGCACGAGCAATAAAGGAGGTCGCCCTTGTCCTCCATTAAATAAAGTGAAAATTCATTCAGATGTCATTAAGAGCGGGGGAGAGAGATAGAAATATATGCTGCCATCTTTCCCCCGAGTCACTTGTCACCCACAATGTGAAAATTGCAGTACACATTCTAAACAAAAATAAACATTCTGACAATGTTTAATTTCTATTACGGGTGCACACAAAAGCGCTATCACTGCGCTGCATGTGTAATTAAAAACCATAGCAAAAGATATTTATCTTCCATAGGTAAGCCAGATGCAACCCCTGCGCTGACTTGTATACCCTCCACAAGCGGCGCTTGTTCTAGAGATAGTCTTTTGATGCAGAGTTAGAATGTGCGGCATATTCATCCTTGATGCTTCTGCCATCTCTGCTGCTTTGCCCACCGTTGTTGATGGCACTGGTGCAATTTACATCGATACTGTACAATTGTGTCCATTTACAACACGTACAGTTTGTGTGTCAGTGCTTATTTAATATTTGAGTGTGCATGTGTGCATTATTTAATTATCACCATTAGTAGGCACCACAAACACTTTAATAAGCCAAAAAAAGCAATGTCCATCTCTCCCCTTTACATTATCCAAACATTATCCAACCTTAGCCTCCCCCCACCCCCACACTCTATTGTGTCTCAGAGTACAGAGTACGACTGTAGCTTAATGCACAATAAAAAAACCTTTTAAGGATTAAGCAATACCAAACTGGCCTATCTAAAATCTTCTATCTATATTATTGCTTGTTTGGTTAAGTTGCAAACATCATACATTTCAGAACTTACAGTAGCTTTAAATAACTGCATTTGCACAGACCAAAAAATCATGTTCTGTTTTTGAACCACACACCACTAAAGTTTTCAGTCAATAAGATTATGTAAGGATCCGTGAGTCCCGCTACCCTCAACATGCTCTCGCTTACCTCGGTCCGCTATCAGGTGCTCCGCTTCCCCCACATCCTGCGTCGCATCACCTGGGCCATCTACCAGCCGTCGGTCTACGGCATGCACGTGTCAAGCGCGAGTATTAATATGGACTCCTCTGGTCCCGCCTCCGGGTTGTGCCCATGCGGGGGCGTCAACGGCATGTCACGTAAGCGCAGGACAGGCGCTCTACGCGTGCATGTACTGCGTCACCAGCCTCCGCCTGTAAGCCCTCCCACACCTGTCTCCTGCACCTCGTCAACCAATCTCAGCATTCGCTCCTGACACACCCCCACTCGCCTCGTCCTCATTGGTCCCAGTATGCCTTATATGCTCAGCCGTTCGTCTGGTTCATCAGCTGAGCATAAACCTTCCTACTAGCGAAGTGTTCACTGCTGTCTTGCCTCCACAGTCTTGTCGTGCTTCCAGATCCTTGCTCCTGACCTTAGCTTTTCCTCCGTACTCTTCCATTCTCCTGATCTCGGCTACGTACGACCATCCGCACCTCTGCATCCCAACCCTGGCTAGCTCCTCAACGATCCGCTCCTCTCCAATACTGACCTCGGCAAATTACCATGATGATCCGCCTCTCTCCAATCCAGACAATGGCTAAGTACCTCCTACGATCTGCTACTCTCCAACACCGAGCTCGGCAAGTATTACTGACCATAGAGACTTCTCCTACCCTGACCCGGCTACCTCGACCAATCTACACTCCAGACATGCCCATGCAGCTGTGGGTTGGTGAAATATCAAATCCCCACCTCGGCCTCGTGGTCACGCCTTGTTTGGGCGTGGGCACTCTGTTACATAATACTGACCTCAGTCTTCTCCCACCTCCTTCAATTAAGCACTCACTTAACAGACACTGCAGCCGCATGAAGCATGGGAAAATGCCTTCACACCTCCCTCAGATCGCCCCTGCCTGAGCTGGTATGACTTGATCTCTGCCTGATTAGTAACACGTCTGAATACAATTTTGCCCCATTTACACCATATTCCCTCAGCCTCTTTTCTTACCAAAAGTGCAAATCTGAATAAACCATTAACAACAGATCTGAAGTAGATTCTAGTCAACAGTTCCAGAAGTCATGCCTATGTTCAGAGTTCAGAGTACTACTCCCTTGTTAGCCATACTTTTGGATTAAAGTAACTGAAGCAGCCCGCGGTGAGATCCTTAAGCATATAAACTTTGTGCATTACAAGCGAATGAAACCAAATTTGTGTAAGGCAATTAAAATTGCAGTTGCTATCCCGTTTCTTTCAATAACCACTAGTAACATTTTTTATAAGGTTGATGTAGTTGATGCAAGTTTCTACACTAAGACATTCATTCCAGACATTTTTAATCCCTTCACTAGTTTATCTCTGTTAGAAAGCTTGATATATTTGTGCAGATGATGCTTTAACGCATGCCAAGCCAATTCTACTATGTAACTATATAACTATGTAATTCAATGGGGTTCAAATCATGGGATCTATAAATAGAGATAAATATAGAATTGACAAGAATAAATCAAACAGCACATACTGTACAGTACTGTTATATACAGTAAATGCTATAGTACTGAATGATACAGTAACTTACTCTGGAGATGTTCTGACTCCGTTGATTCCACTGTCCTCAATGAATGTCGCAGCTGTACTGTATTTTGAGTCATTGTCATTCACACATTAAATAAGTTATGGTGGGTAAAAAAAAGTGACCAAACCCCCCCCCCACTTCATAGCATACAGCAAATAAAAATATCACTTGTGAGCACATTCACATGTCTCAGACAGTGTCATTATCATGGAAATGCCAGTGACAAGATGAGAAGTATTCTGAAATGTAAGGTGCTGCCACCTGAGTCATAATGACTTCCTTGAAGTAGCAAATCAAGTGAAAGACGCAAGCACTGCAATAATGTATTTGAGATCAAAGTGTAGTGGCAAAATTAAAATGTAGACTTTTAATGATATATGATTAAAATAAGGGTAAAACAGTCATTCAGAATATATACACTGACTATAAAAGCCAGTCCAAGGTTGGTCCCAACAAATGTTACAATGTTAGCAATCAGATACTAAAGAGAAACTTTAGGAGTCCAGATTTAAATAATTAAACCTTGCTACTCAGGTGCTACATACTGTAGTAATAGATTAAGGCATTGTTAGTAGATAATGGCCTGTCATATAATAAAATACAGGTTGCATGGTAAGCTTAAAATACAAATAGTAATTGCCAAATCTAAGAATGCAGATGGAGCAGGGGTGCTAAGTCCAAGACTATTTAATAGTAGGATATGGACACAGGCTCCATTCCCTGATGAGACCGAGTTGATCTGGTGAATGCATATGAGAGGAGAGACAGCTGAGTGATTGAAAGATGTTTCCCAGGCCCCCACTGAAGTCACGGAAGTGCACAATACCAGGAAGGATGAGTGCATGCAAACGTCGACAGAACATCTGTAACCGCCGCCGCAGCCCCTGCCGGATCCCGCCCGGCTGACGCGTCACATGGCAGAGCTACGCACCCGCGCACTGCTAAGCCGGTTGCGCACGCTCTGAAGGGTGCCATCGGCACCTCCCACAGGGAGGAATCTCGTCCGCACATCCGCGTGACGTTAGCGCTCCGCCCATCGCGCACGCGTGCGGGTCGCCCGGCACCCAATTAGTATTAACCAGGGATGCCGCACCTGTAGGCTGTTTCAGCTACCTACCTCCCTGGCACCATTGGAGGACCAGATCACACCCCTGCAAGGTAATTATATCCTTCCTCATATACCTACTCCTGTCTGTTCTTCCCTGCTGAGAATAAACTCCTGTTTATGCATTGTGCTCACTGCTGCTGTTTCGTTGTGTCGATCCTTGCTTGCCCTTTGACCTGTCTGTTCTCTCCTGTCCTGACCTTTGGCTGTTCTACGGATTTCTACACTCTCTAACGCTTTGACCCCGGCTTCGTCCCTTGACCATTCTACCTTCTCTGACCCTGGACATTGGCTACGGACATCCTCCACTCTCCAAACCAGAACTACGGCAAGTACCCTGATTACCCTGACCTCTCCAACCCTACTACGTTGTACGACTTGGACAACGCATTCCGGACCGGACTGCGTGATTGTGGGTCGGTGTCTTTCCATCCCCACCTCAGCCCGCCAGTCTTCTGTCCTGTTTGTGGTGAGCGCAGCATGACAATATGCTCAGCTTAACAAACATGGACCCCGCTGAGGTGGGCCGACGTTTAGACACACATGAGGAATGCTTCCGACAACTTACCGGATCATTCACACTTAAGGAACAACTAGTCTCCCAACTCAAACAAGACGTTGCCACCCTTACCGAGCAAGTTAGATGCCTGACCTTGTCAACAGCCAACCCCGGCCTACTCACAACCGCTCCCACCCCCACGACGCCTACCTCTGATCCAGGACTGCCTACGCCCAATCGGTATGCAGGGGATCCCACCGGTTGTCAGGGGTTTCTGAACCAGTGTTCTATACAGTTTGAGCTGCTTCCCTCTCACTTCCCTTCCTCATGATCAAAGGTGGCGTACATACTCTCCTTGCTGACTGACGCCGCGCTGGCGTGGGCCTCTCCCATCTGGGAGCAACGCCCCGATCTGACGTCAGATCTCGCCCTCTTCATCGCCGAGTTCAGAAGGGTGTTTGACACCCCGGGGTTTAAGGTTACCGCCGCATCTACTCTGCTTAATATTTCCCAGGGAGACTGTGCTATGGCTCGCTATGCCCTGGAATTTCGGACATTGGCTACGGAGGCTGGCTGGAACGATGAGGCCCTATCCGCAGTCTTCTGGCAGGGCCTTTCCGAACATTTGAAGGACGAACTGGCACCCCTCGATCGCCCCACTGGATTTGAGGACCTGGTAACCCTGTGCATCCGCATGGAACAGGGTCTCCAAGAGAGAAAGATGATAGGCCTTAAAGCCATTGACGGATGACCCTTGCAGTCCATGTTCATTTCCCTTCAAACTACACCCATCAAGATCTCAACCGGTGACTTCCACTCCGAACCATAACACTGGACGTTATCCACACTCCCGACGTGGACATTATTCTGGGAAATCCGTGGCTCTGGATCCACAATCTGGTCGTCGACTGGACAGAGTCCATGCCTCTACGATGGAGTTCCTATTGCTTGGAACATTGTATGTCTGACCCTAAGGCAGTGGCAGGCATGGAGGTCACGGATCCTGACAAGATACAACTGCCGGTGGTATATGAAGACTTCCGCGACGTGTTCGACAAACGCCAGGCAGAGGAACTTCCGCCACATCGTGCGTACGATTGTCTGATCGATCTTCTATCCAGCGCCTTTCCCCCGAGAGGAGGATCATATCCATTATCTATACCCGAGACCCAGGCTATGAGACAATATATCCAGGAGAATCTACAGAGGGGGTTCATTCAAAAATCCTCATCACCTGCAGGGGCAGGCTTTTTCTTTGTCAAGAAGAAGGACAGAACCCTCAGACCCTGCATAAACTATCGCGGTCTCAACAAACTCACCATAAAAAATCGCTACCCTCTTCTGTTGATAGCTGAATTGTTTGACAAACTTCAAGGAGCAAGGATTTTCACAAAATTGGATCTCAGAGGTGCCTATAATCTGGTCAAAATCAGACAAGGAGACGAATGGAAGACTGCATTCAATACTCGCGACGGGCACTATGTGTACCGGGTCATGCTATTTGGTCTATGTAACGCCCCTGCTGTCTTCCAAGACGTTGTAAATGACATCTTCAGAGACCTTCTGGACCGTCATGTGATAGTATGCCTGGACGATATCCTAATTTTTTCCAGATCCATGCCTGAACATACGGCTCACGTCAAGCAAGTCTTACAGCGCTTAAGAGAGAACCACTTGTTCGCTAAGCTCGAGAAATGTCATTTCCATCAAAGATCTACCTCCTTTCTCGGCTACATTATATCTGATACCGGTCTCGCTATGGACCCTACCAAGGTCAAAGCTGTACTCGAGTGGCCCTGTCCTCTCTCTCTCAAGGCTAGCCAAAGGTTTCTTGGCTTCGCCAACTATTACCGGAGGTTCATTCAGGGATTCTCATTGGTAGTAGCACCCATCACGGCGCTGACCCAGAAGGGAGCTGACCCTACGAATTGGTCTAACGAGGCTCTCCAGGCCTTCGAGAGGATAAAGAAGGCTTTCTCCTCAGCACCCATCTTGGTACACCCAGACCCTACACTACCATTTTCTTTGGAGGCTGACGCCTCCGATGTAGGAGCAGGAGCTATACTCTCCCAAAGAAAGAATCCTCAAGCTCCACTTCACCCCTGTGTGTATTTCTCTAAGGGATTTTTCTACGCCGAAAGCAATTACGATGTAGAAAACCGTGAGCTCCTCGCAATCAAAATGGCCTTAGAGGAGTGGAGACGCTTTCTGGAGGGTACGGAGACGCCAGTCACGATATTAACAGACCATAAAAATCTGTTATACATTGAGGGAGCATGGCGACTCGGGTCTCGCCAGGCAAGATGGTCCATATTTTTTACACGGTTCAACTTCCTTATCTCCTATATTCCAGGGTCTAAGAACTTAAAAGCCGACGCTTTGTGCCGACAATTCCTGGTAGAGGATAACAAGGTGGAACAGCATGGGACAATTCTCCCATCCACTTGCATTGTGGCAGCCAATGCTTTCAGTGCATTGTCTGAGATTACCAGGGCCCAGAGCAACATCCTAGCAGGACTCAAGGTTCTGGAGGACCGTTTGTTCACTCCCCTTCTATATCAAAAGAGCGTCATGGAGTGGGGACGTTCATCCAAGACAGCTGGCCATCCTGGCACCAAGAGAACTACCGAGCTCATAGAATGCACCTTCTGGTGGCCCAACATGCGGAGAGACATGCACCACATGTGCACGGAACAAAACTCCACGCAACAGACGTGCGGGTCTCCTTCAACCTTTACCCATCCCGGAACATCCATGGACACATATATCTATGGACTTTATCATTGAGTTGCCTAAATCTAGAGGCATGGATACAATTCTTGTAGTGGTGGACAGGGTTTCTAAGCAGGCACACTTCATCCCGATGAAGGGTCTACCCATCGCTCCCATGTTGTCCGACATTTTCATCAGGGAGATCTTCAGGTTATGGGACCCCCCAGGTCATAGTATCCGATATAAAATCCCAATTCATCTCCCGGTTCTGGAGGGCGTTTTGTAAGAGTCTGGACATCACACTGCACTTTTCGTCAGGCTATCACCCCCAGACCAATGGGCAGACTGAACGCACCAATCAATCTCTGGAACAATTTTTAAGGTGTTTTATTGCTGATACTCAAGACGATTGGGCGGAACTTCTTCCGTGGGCAGAATTCTCCCATAATAATCTTCGGAATGAATCGTCCCAACAGTCGCCGTTCATGGTCAATTATGGCTTCCATCCTTCTGCGCTCCCTTCTCTTATCTCGAAGTCTGGAGTCCCGGCCGCAGAGGACAGGATCCTACACTTACAAGACTTGTGGCAGAAGATCCAACTGAACCTACGGCATGCTTGTAAACTACAGAAGAGACAAGCGGATCGTCACCGTAGAGAGGTCCCAGGGTACTCTGTAGGACAAAGGGTCTGGTTATCCACAAAAAACATTCGTTTAAAGTTAACCTCACCCAAACTGGCACCACGCTTTATCGGACCATTCCGTATCACAGAAAGGATCAACCCGGTAGCCTACCGGCTAGAACTGCCAAAGAATATGAAGATTCCCTCTGTCTTCCACTCCTCCCTTCTGAAACCCTGTCTACAAGACTCATTCTCCAAAAGACAACCAAAACCTCCGCAACCCATACTGGTGGAGGGTCAACAAGAATATGAGGTACAGACCATTCTCAACTCCAGAATGTCCAGGGGAGGATTGCAGTATCTCGTACACTGGAAGGGCTTTGGCCCGGAGGAGAGAGAGTGGATTCCTCATCGACAGGTACATGGTAACCGTCTAATACATGCCTTCCACCGTAGTCATCCGAATAAACCATCCATGGGTCGCCCGGAGGTCTCCCGTCAAGGGGGAATACTGTAAACGCCGCCGCAGCCCCTGGCGGATCCCGCCCGGCTGACACGTCACACAGCAGAGTCACGCACCCACGCAATGCCAAGCCAGTGCGCGCACACTCTGAAGGGTGCCGTCGGCACCTCCCACAGGGAGGAATCTCGGCCACACGTCCGCGTGACGTCTGCGCTCCACGCATCGCGCACGCGTGCGGGTTGCCCGGCACCCAATTAGTATTAACCAGGGATGCCTCACCTGTAGGCTGTTTCAGCCACTTACCTCCCTGGTGCCATTGGAGGACCAGATCACACCCCTGCAAGGTAATTGGATCCTTCCTCCTTATATACCTACACTTGTCTGTCCTTCCCTGCTGAGCATAAACTCCTGTTTATGCATTGTGCTCATTGCTGCTGTTTTGTTGTGTCTTGATCCTTGCTTGCCCTTTGACCTGTCTGTTCTCTCCTGTCCTGACCTTTGGCTGATCTACGGATTCCTACACTCTCCAACGCTTTGACCCTCAGCTTCGTCCCTTGACCAATCTACCTTCTCTGACTCTAGACCTTGGCTACGGACATCTACCATCCTCCACTCTCCAAACCAGAACTACGGCAAGTACCCTGATTACCCTGACCTCTCCAACCCTACTATGCTGTACGACTTGGACAACGCATTCCGGACCGGACTGCGTGGTTGTGGGTCGGTGTCTTTCCATCCCCACCTCAGCCCTGCGGTCTTCAGTCCTGTTTGTGGTGAGCGCAGCGTGGCAACATCTCGCCGAGGAGGTCCGATACATGGTGCTTACTGGAACTGTGTGGGAGCTATGTCTGCAGCTCGAGTCACCACAGAGTATCCATGCAGGACAGTGATCAGAGGGAGAGCTGGAGGAGAGACTCCTGACATCATTCGATGGTTAAAGAACCTTGGAAATGTGAGTCAGACAATTGGATATTTCCCAAATACACTTTGAACATTTGAAACAAATTGCGCTATTATTTCTCTTTGTGTTTCTTCTCGTCCCTTTTATTATTTTTTCTACCATATCTGTTTCATGTGAGTCTGTCAGTCTGTCAATTAGTATAGTCCAGCAGGGAGCGCACGCTCTTGTTCCTCCTATGCTTCTAAACAATAACCAAATCTTGGGAAGTCCATACAGACCGTCCTGCTCATTCAGCGACAATGAAATTGTGCCTATGACACCCCATGTTACATAGACTGACCTGCAAGAAAATGGCATCCTCGAGCAGTTACCTGTGCCTGCTTTTCAAAGCCCACTTGCGGCAACTGAACCGCAGAGCAAGAAATTCACCAGTCCTCCCTGTCACTGTACCTGACATCCCTATTTCCATAATTTCCAGGGAAACATTGGACATCGATTTGCCCAATTCATCTTACAACATCATGTGCCTTTTGAAATGTGAACTTGGATGGCTCACTTGATAAGAAGAGTTTACCAAACAGTTCTATTGTAGGTGAAGTAGGGAAGCATATTTATATTTATAATATAGTACTGCTAAATTAAATAATGTGAAATACATTGTTGGACGGTTATGGAATTTGAGGACTGTGGGCTGGAATAGTTATTAGTATTCATTGACAAACTGATATTAAATACAGTTTATTGTTTAATATGCCAAGTAATCACTTTCTTGTAACACTGACAAGACTGCCCTTAAGAATTCCATTTTTAAGTGTTGAATCCTTAAAAACCATTGACCCTTTTAGGTTTAACACTGCTTTATACCCCCAAATGATTTGGGAACCAAAAACAGTATTGATCTGGCCAGTGTATGGACCATACCTTCTATATACAGTACCTGCGTAAGAACCCTTATCCAACCCCAGCTTGAAGGAGGAGTTACAGTAGATCCCAGCTATTATTGGCTTCAATAGAGGATGTTAAGGAAATGGGGTTTAAGGTTTGAAATACCAGTACTGAAACTTCTTGATAACAGCATGTAATGCACCTCTTTCCAGCAAATAGTTCATCCATGCTAGAGTGTATGCATATGAACTGAAGACTTTAAATTATGAAAGCTGCTATTGTGGACATGCAGCTTTGCACATAAAAGCCTCTTATTGGAAAGGACAGCAGTCATCAAGAAGTTGGAGATTCTGTTTGACTCCTTAACACCTGAATGTAGAATGGAAAAGCAGTCTGGAGCAGGAAACAAAAGTGAGTGGAGCTTTGAAGGAATTATGAAACCCCATTGTGGGGCAGCCAGCCTCACATAATAAAGGTGAAGCCCGGCTGGTTGCCCCAAAGCCATGTGTAATGGCTGCCTCTGTGATGCTCATTTTGGCCTTTATGTTATGTATTTTGTGTAACCTCTTCCACTAGAGAGCTATATCACTGTGTGATCTGGAAGTGGGAAAATGTGTGTCTTGGGGAACTGGGATTGTAACAAAGCACTTTTATTCCCTGTGTTAGTGTTTTCCCTGCACAGTTAGTAAGCCAGTAATATCCTTTGTGTTTCTAGTTTTTCTCAGTGTGCAGAGACAGTAATTCACTTAGCTGGGCTGCATACAGATAAATACCGGCTAGTGGCAGAGTGTGGGAGCGACTTGAGTACTGGAACAATGGTGAGTGGGGAAGGGCTGGGACTCAGGTCCTGGAACTGGTTCTCAGCGGTGCAGAGCCTTTGTTCGCTGAGACACTGGGACACATACCCCGCAGGGGGTATGGGGTTGGTCAGGAGAACCGTTGCTGGGTCTCAGCCCTGTAGGCACGATTACTATTGGCCAGTTCAAATTTCCCGCTCGCTAGTAGCTTACTCCCCGATGGGCAGTCGAGGGTCCCTAGGCCAGCCCCCACCTCTGATTGGTGCAACCAGACGAGCCCTCATCCTCTGATTGGCTGCATTGCCATGAACTGTGCTCTGACTGGTTGGTAGCCTCTGCCCCAGAGAAAACATAGGAGACCGAGGCCTATGCAAGGGGCACGGCCGAACAGAGTAAGAGTTGATCCTAGAGCGTGGACCAGAGACTGTGACGTCAGGACTGGTGGTTTCAAAAGTGCCTACCGAAGAAGCTCCTGTGCCTAGTTGAGGCTAGATTGTTCCCCTTCGGGCCCCAGTTGGCGAGTGTTACAATGTGATTGTGTTATTTGTGTGTTTGCTGACTTGCCAGAATAAATTTATTCTACTACTGTGTCCTGTCTGGTGATAGTGATCCCGGTGTGACCTCCCGTTACGCCCATTAACCCTATTATACCATGGACTTATAGTATCTAGTGGAGAGTTTCTCACACCTTACTACACAATCCTAAAGCTCTTCATATAAAGGAAATGTGTAAAGAACAATTGTTGGACATATCGCAGCTAATAATTTAGGTGACTCTGAGCTGATAGTTCTGCCCAAGCTAAGAATAAGCTAGGTTAGAGGCACAAAAGGACCCAAACATCCATCAGCGTGAAGTTCTTCATCCAAACTAAAGAGTACTGAATGTCACTATTATATTTTAGCCCAATTGATAGGAGCATAGGACTTGTAATTTGTTTTAAATAAAAGTAAGGACAATCCTTTTACCAGCAGCCTACTCCATAAAGGGAGGAACGCAGGTAATATATATAGTATTTGTTTTCCATAAATGCTAGGCCAATTCTTCTCCCCTTGAAGAAGTCCGCCCTATCGGACGAAACGCGTAGGGTTTTTTCCTGTGTGCTCAGACTTTGTGAAGCAGTCAGCTCCCCTTCGCCGTGAGATCAGCTGTGCTGGTGTTTTGCATCTTCCTGCCTGTGCGTCCTGCATTGCCTTGACTACCACGGAGCCTGATCCTCCTCTATTGCTGGAACGCTGAGAGAGCTGGGCCGTGACGTCAGACGCCGTCTGCATGCGGAAGCGGTGGATGTGTAGCAGCTGACCGGAGCATTCTACTGCGTCTGAACCCAGAGTGGTTAAATTGCCTTTATTATTCTTGGAGCATGTGAGTGTATTGGAGCTTCCTTGCTCTAGTGTTTTTATTAATTAAATTGTGTTGCACTATATGTTTTCTTTTTTCTTTACATATGCTGCTAATTTCAAATTGAGATTCCCAGTGACTTTCCACCTTGGAGAGGAATATTGCGCTTTGTGTCCTCCCCCAGACGTTACTTTGGGTGATTGTGAAATCACTCACACCAGCTGCTTCTCCTCTTGGTGATATTAATTTTGTTTTTTAATATTTTATATATATTGTTAAGGTTTGCGCTTACTTTCCTTGCACCAATTCTTCTCCATGCTGCATACTCCATAAGGGCATTTAATTATAGTGTAACTGATACATTTCGTCATAGGGTAGGTTTTGGATCACCTGGTTTCTGTTTTACTAAACAGTTCCTTGGAAGTGTATGGAGAACATTTCTCATTTCACTTTGTTAATTATCACAAAAGTATTAAGAGTAAAAATGTTGATCAAATGTGTCAAACTTTTGTAAAACTTCGATTGAACAGTAGGCGAAGCAAACTTTGGCAGCTTTGCACATCTCTACTGTTAAAACATAGTAGTGCCATTTAAAAATATGAATTAATTATTTATTAATGTGTGAACAGTAAACATGAATTCATCGTGTTTCTTAGTATTAATATTTACTGTCTGTGCTAGGTTCCCATATGAGCTGTATACAGTAAGTATTTATAAAGAATATATACTGTGAGTAAACGCCTTTGGTATACACGGATTCTAAGCAAACCATGTGTAACTTGGAGTAAATATCAATAGGTCACTAAAGAGCAAATTCATAGCTGATCTGTATCCTTTACATCTCTAGTAACAATATTAAATCTTAACCTTTAAAAATGTATTAACAATTGATCTCTAAAAATATATATATTTTATGCATAGGTAGTAATCTTGTTCATATGCACATCATAGTATGTTTAAGAGCAGTATAAGTTTATGCAAAGTGATTTTAACTACTAAATGGTTCACATTATATTATTGTAAAAGGAGTTCTGCAGCATAGGTATGAATTAAGCCTTCAATCTCACTCTTAGCCAAAAATATTTTCAATAATATTAAGGAAGTGATCTTTGCAGAACAAGTTTCATGACATTCTCAGCCTTGAGATATTTTGGGAGAGAGCTAACTCTTGAAAAACACGTTGTGCACCCCTTGGAGTAAAATCTTGTTATAGTTTTATTAAACACATGTCAAAACAGGAATGTGGAAGAAAGGAATGCAGCACCCTCATGGTCTTCATGCAAAAAGTGATTTCATTAAAGATCAACGTTTCTGTCCTAAAATATGGACATTTTTCAAGACACATATAGATGCAGTGACCGTTATGAAAATATTTACCTGGATATATTTTGCATTGTGCCGCGTGTAGGTTGAGATATATTCACAAGTTTTGCTGGGACAGACATAATGGCCCATCAGATTAAAACAGCAGGGGTCCCTGCAGTGTGAGTCCTACCGGGGTCTGCCTCTCTGAAATAGACGCGCAGTAAGAGATAGGCTGAATCAGTCATTCTAACTGTGCGCCTCTCACAAGTAATCGCGGGGGTTTTATTTCATTTTAAACATTACAGTAATGTAGCAGGGGGTCTCCTGAGCTGAACCGCATTGATTTCCGGTCTGGGTACCCCTTACTTCCTGAGATACAGGCCCCGTTATGGGGTGCCGGTATCTCCTATGCATTGAAATGTCCTGATCACATTACGCGATTCATTTACATGCATAGAAGATACCTGCACCCCATAACAGCCTGTATCTTGGGAAGCAGGGGGTTCCCGGACCTCAAATCAACAAGGTTCTGCTCTGGAGACCCCCTGCTACAATACACTAGTAATAAAATTAAAATTAAAATATGTAAAAACCACCAAAACACAACCCACCCCCTGTACCCCCTCATTAAACCATCTTTTATTTTTTTGCACACAGGATTAATACCACAGACCGGCGGGGGTCACCGGGTTGCCCCGACGGGTGTCCGCAGGCCCAACAGTGCACCCCGGGGGTACCAATGAGTGTCTGGAGGCCCTCGGGTGGTTCCTGATAGGCTCTGTGGGCCTCCAGGTGGTCCCCACAGGTCCCAACGGGGTCCACGGGTGGTCCCCTCGGTGCCTGGGGGTCCCTGGGTCATCCCCACAGGTGTCTGGGGCCCTCGAGTGGTTCCCACAAGTGTCTTGAGGCCCAAGGGTGGTCCCTGCTGGTCCCTGGGGCCCCCACAGCTGTGGGGCCCCTGGTTTGTCCCCGCAGGTGTCCGTGGGTCCTCAGATGCTCCCCGTAGGCATCCAGGGGTCCTTAGGTGGTCCCCGTGTGTCCCTGCTGGCCTGCGGTACCATTCCTGTATTTAAAAAAAACAATATGGCCTACAATTCAATAAATGCACCTCCCCCACCCCCCACCCCAAACACATACTCTACAGTAATGAACAAAAAACTATTATCCAGATATGGATAATAGATAATTTGTCCATTATTAAACAAAACATTAGTCAGGCAGCATAAATAAAGTAAATAAAAACCGTTCTACTTACCCCTGGCAATATGAAGGCTGTCCTCGTCAGCTTACAGCAGGTCCATGTCCTCCGTTGCCAGAAAGCATACATAGCAAAATACATTCTAGTATAAAAACAAAAATAGAAAAATCCAATCCAAAAACCTATAAAAGTACATACATTCAATATTGATCTTACCTTTAGAAGCGCTGGCCCTCCGAATCCCGGGTAATCAGCAAGCTCTCCTCCGGTGACATCACAAAACACAATCCAACGCCATGCACAGTGAAGATCCGGACCAGATAACAAAATTCTTCTTTCTTTTCTGTGGTATCACCATCTTCTTTCTTCATCTGTGACCCTTTCTTTCTTTCCGCGGGGACCACCTGGAGGCCCAAGGAGCCCAGTGGGGAGAACCTGAGGGCCCCCAGACACCTGTGGGTACCCCCCGGGTTGAACTGTGGGGCCTGCGGACACCCGTCAGGACCATCCGGGGACCCCCGACGGCCTGTGGTATTAATCCTTTGTCTATAAAAATAAATATTGGTTTTATGTGGGGGCACAGAGGTGTATTTATTGAAATGTAGGCCATTTTTTTTTTTTTTTAAATACAGAAATGGTACCGCAGGCAAGCAGGGACCGACGGGGATTACCTGAGGACCCACAGACACCTGCAGTTTAGAACCGGGGGCCCCACAGCTGTGGGGGCCATGGGGAACAACAGAGACCACCCGAGGGCCCCAGACACCCATGAGGAAGATGCATGGTGAAAGATCCGGCGCCACTGCGCATGACAGACTCCACAGGCTCCCGGATGGATTGAAAAAACTTTATTGGCACAACAGGAGCTGAATACGGAGGAGAGCGGGACCCAGACCAGGAGCTGAGTTTTAGGTAAGGGTCATTGCCTTACTCAGACACTCCGGTCACCCTTGTGGCCCTTCACTGCCTCCTCCATACAGCCCCACATGACGACCTTAACACCTTTGGGTGGGATTGCTTCACACGGAAGCGCATGACAGTATTTTCTTTGCACCCATGAGGATGACTGTGGACCCCCAGACACCCACGGGTACCACCCTTGGACTCCATTGGGGCCCACGTGGACCTGCAGGGACCACCTGGAGGCCCACAAGCCTAGCAGGAACAGACACCTGTGAATACTACCCGTGGTGCACTGTGGGGCCTGCGGACACCCGTCTGGACCACTGAGGACCCCCGCCGGCCTGTGGTATTAATCCTGTGTACAAAATTAAAATATGGTTTTATGTGGGGGTATAGGGGGTGGGTTATATTTTGATGGTTATTACATATTTTAATTTACATTTTATTACTAGTGTATTGTAGCAGGGGGTCTCCGGAGCAGAACCTTGTTGATTTGAGGTCTGGGGACTCCCTACTTCCCAAGATATGGTGTGCCGGTATCTCCTATGCATGTAAATGTCTCGCATTACGTGATCGGGACATTTCAATGCATAGGAGATACCAGCACCCGATAACGGGGCCTGTATCTCAGGAAGTAGGAGGTCCCCGGATATGAAATCAATACGGTTCAGCTCCGGAGACCCCCTGCTACATTACTGTAATGTTTAAAATTAAATAAAAACCCTGCGATCACCTGTGAGAGGTGCGCAGTTAGAGTGACTGATTCAGCCTCTTACTGCGCGTCTATTACAGAGAGGCAGACCCCGGTAGGACTCACACAGCAGGGACCCCTGATGTGTTAATCCAATGGGCCATTATAGTCTGCCCCGACAAAACTTGTGTGGATCACGGACAAATCTCTAAATCCATTTTGAGATATGTTCCAATAATGGCTGCTGCATCTGTAGAACAAGCAGTGACACTTTTAAAAACCCCAGGAATACCAAGAAAACATTCAGGATTCCTGGAGTTTTTTCAGTTTCACTCTTTGTTCTATGTATCTTTAGAAAGGTCACTATTTTAAGACCAAAATGTTAATTTTTTTATTAAATCCCTTTTTGCATGAAGACCGTGAGAGTGCTGCATTCCTTTCTTCCTCTGTATAGAATCTGGAAACTGTCCAGGTCCTGCGACAACCCATGGCAGTATACAAATCTTTTATAGCGCAAAAGCTCCTTCTTCTCCTTGTAAATAGAAATTAAACATAGAAACAGTAACAAATCCAAAATTAGGTACCACTACTAACTTGCTCCACCCACCCTACCGAAAGATGGACTCGAACCTCATTTTACCACCTGCTGCTCATGACCCTCATCAGTTCTATTGACTGTACCGAAGTGATGTCATTACCCCCAACATGCAATGTTACAATATCTTAGAGACCGTAGTCACTATTTTTACACAACAGTAAGGGTAGAAACTGGGACCACCTTAGGCCCTTCTTGCCCTACCAGGAAACCTTCACTGTATCCAAACTCAATCCAAGCTGCTTCCTGTATGACTGCGGAATACCTCTATTTTTTACCCCAGGTACTTATGAGCCCCCCCAGGTCCATGCAGAAATTTACCCAGCAGCTGCATAATATAATTACACAACTAGCCTCAAACCAACCCTCATCCTTTTTATTCAGCATTAACACAACCAACAAATCCCAAAGAGAGGCTCACGTCCACCTCGTTGCTGAAAAAAAACATTGGTTTAGAACAGGTGCCTTGCCGAAGCAAGACGAAAGAAGCCCCTATGTACTAGCACTCGTTATAGTAAATGAAGGGATAAGTGGTGAAAAAATGTAACTTACCCTTTAATGGTAGTGATTGAAATATTAAAAAAATAAAGAAGACAAAATGATATCACCAGTAAGATATCACAAAAAAATGATGATTAGGATAATTATTTAAGTACTAGTAATAATCCCCTCAGAACATTGAATTACTGGCCAATAATGCCCTGGCTGGAAGAGTTTAACCAAGCCAGAGCATTATTGGCCAGTAATGCCCTGTTCTGAGGGGATTATTACTATTAGATGCTAAATGTAGGTTTTTTTCATAAAATAATAAACACTTTTGTGTAGATATATAAATTGGAAATATGCTGATGCACCTGTGTAGGAAAGTAGCAAATGAGGGAAGAAGGGTGAGAAGAGAGAGGTGAGGGGGGGGGGAGAAGAGAGAAAGGTGAGGGGGTGGCAGGAGAGAGAGGTGAGGGTGGGAGGAGAAAGAGAGACGAGGGTGGGAGGAGAGTGGTGAGGGGGAATTGAGAGAGTGGGAGAGAGAGGTGGAGAAGGGGAGAAGAGAGAGAGGTAATGGGGAAGAGAGGTTAGGGGGGAGTGAAGTGAGGTGGGGGAGAGACATGAGGGGGGAGAGACGTGAGGGGGGAAGAGGTGAGGGGGAGAGACATGAGGGGGGAGAGGTGTAAGGGGGGGAGGTGAGGGGGTGGGAAGGTTGAGGGTGTGGGGGGAGAGAGGCGAGGAGTAGAGAGAGGTGAGGAGTAGAGAGAGGTAATGGGGAGGGAGAGAGGTGAGGGAATGGGGGGAGAGAGGTTAGGAGGGAGGAGAGAGAGTTGAGGAGGTGGGAGGAGAGAGAGGTGAGGGGGGGAAAATAGAGAGGTGAGGGGGAGGAGAGAGAGAGGTGAGGAAGGAGGAGATAGAGGTGAGGGGTGAGAAGAGAGAGGTGAGGGGAGAAGGAGAGAGAGGTGAGGGGAGAAGAGAGAGGTGAAGTGGGGAGAAGAGGGGGAGAGAGAGGTGAGGGAGAGAGAGATAGGTGAGGGGGAGGGAGAGGTGAGGGGGAAGAAAGTGGTGAGGGGGGAAGAGAGGGGTGATGGTAGGGGGGGGGGGGAGTGGGGTTATGGGGGGGGAGAGGAGGGAGAGAATAGGGGAGGGGGAGAGGTGGGTGAAGGGGACAGTGATTTTAAATAAAAGTCAAATAAAAATTACCTTAGCAGAAGCTATACAAGTTGTGAATGAAATATTACTTTGTTGCAAGTAACAAAGTAACTATTTGGGACCGGCCAGCTTCTGACAGCACTAGCAGCTGTGAGAGAAAGCCTGCATATGCTGCTGTCATGCTGTGTGAGAGGAGAGGAACGGAGATGCAGCTGGAGATTGGACCAGGAGAGGTATTTACTGTTAGCAGTTTTACATTTACTGCAGCAGGTTTTTTATTTCAAATTCTCAGCGCACTGCCCCTGCATCTCTGAAAGGTGAATTGGCAAGTTGCCAAAAATTCTGGGCATTACTGAGAGAATAATGCCCGGAATTCTAACCAATCAGAGAGCAAGGATTTCTATAATGCCCAGAATTTTAGAGCTTTAGCTTATAATAAATAATAAAGAATCAGGGCTCCCATCCAGTATTTGGTGGTGAAACCACCGTAATATCCACACAAAGGTGTTTGTGGAAAAACTACATGATTAGTAGTTGGAGCAATGGTACGCTTATAAATGATGTAAATCCCACTTGTGGCATATAGTCTACCCACCTGGAGTTGGATAGAGCCACTGAAAAATGATCTTAAGCCAAATGAAATTTTAAAATACTTGACGGCAATACTGCTACTGTAAGGTTTGATATCTACAAACAGTGTATTACTGAGGATAGATGTAATATAGAAACACCCCCCATTTATTAGTAATTGTGTAGAATGTTCTTATTGGAAGGAATTAAACATCCAAATATTAATATCTCCTGTGCTTCGGAGCATTGTCGAGTATAGATAGTATAAATAAAACAAAAATGATTAACCTCCAAAGCTCAATGATCCTAGACAGTGCTGTGAGCACTGTTGGGATAGGTTCAATGTGTTCGGCTAAACCCTTTTTAGTAGCAATTGGAAATAAAATGGTAATTTAAATGAGCACAGGTCTATAACTTATAGGTCTCTGTGGTGTATATGCAAACACATTATCAGAGATGGTTATTTAATATTCTTTGGCCATGCAATAAAACACCTCCAGCTTTCCCATGCTCTAGAATACACTATCCACTTATCAGGAGACACTGAGCTGTGGAGCAAGTCCATCACTCTTCCATTGCTAGATCTCACAGAAAATGTAGACATGGATCCCCACATACGCTTGCTCCTGAAATTCTGTGAACTGAAATCGACAAAGTATCCGCCACACTGTTCTCAATTCCAGGGACATGCTTAGTTTGAAACCAGATATTTTTTATTTGACAACACAAAATCACAACATACCTCACTACAGGGGGGGCAAAATGCCAAATTCTATTTAATGCCTAAATCACCCTCATGTTACCACACCTCCCTGTTAGCTACAGTAGTTAATTGCCCTAAAGTTCAACTGCCACCAGGAGCAGGAAGAGCTCAAAGAACACAAGATTGCCCAAAAGCCCCTTTCAGAACAGTCAGCTGGCCATCTGTCCATGCACCAATTCCAAGCTAGATAGGCCCCAAATCCCACTGACTCTGACGCGTAAGTAAATAGTTCTACTTATCGGTTCCACACTGGCTCCAGCAACACCAGTATCTTAATATTATACTGATTAAGGAACACATTCCACACTTCCATGTCTTCCTAAATCCATTTTCAAATTCTGAATAGGTGATGCAAATGTTTCACAGACGCCATGGCAAATGTAAAATGTTGACAAAAGACTTTTTACATGGGAGCCACCCGCCTTGCAAATTTTGGATGCCCCAAAAATTAATGAAAAGTCAGCATTGGCATCTTCTTTCTCCCACATAATTTCATGACCAAACCATCCACCCACTACAACTGTTCATGTGGAAGCCAATACACTCACTCCTTCAATATCAAATAAATGAAGGCTTGTCGTAAGAATTTTAGAGTTATCCTTTGCCAACGGCACCCCAATCCTCACCATCAGCTCCAGGAAAGCCCACATTAATCTCAAAAATGCATTTGACCCACCCACTCTGACAAATAGGAAGTAATCCGAATAGTGCAGTATGACCCCACTTGCGAGACATATCTCACCGCCCATTCCAAAAACTGGCTAAACGCCTCAAAGTAATAACAGGAGATTGAGCAACCCATCATGAGACACAGGTTGACATAAAATTCCCAATTGAGCAAATGAGATAAAAGCATTCAGATATACTGTACCTCCTGCTCACAAACCCGAATGATTTCACCCATCCTATCAAAAGATGAGTACTGTACTGAATTCTGCAGAAATCCCTACTAATCCCATAATTGACTGACAACCCATCTGGAAAAGAGAAATAATGAATGACACGGATGCCCCTGGCTTCTTCTTGTGGATTAACCCAAGGGGAGATACCCTGAGCTTCTCCAGTGGTGGGAACCCAAAAGGACCCAACACCCTAACCAGTTCCATTGCTTTGACAACTTGTTCACCCCCAGAATCTCATTAAGAGACCTCATATTCTTCCTACAAAGAGGATACTCCACCTCTTCAAAGGGAATCCAGAAACCCTCTGTGAAAACGACCCTGCGCAACTTTCCTGTCCCTTTATTGAAATAGCAATCTAACCATTTGTAAATCTCTGCAATGCTCACCGGCATCCTCACCTTTTGATGGAAACTTCTTAGCTGCACCTTTTCCACAAACAAATATCCCTTTCTTAAAACACCTCATTTCTAAGTGTCTCCCTTCACAGGCATTACACTACTAGTGCTTGAACCAATAACCGAGCCCAAGTTACACTGACCCTCACTACATTGGAACAAAGTTGGACACCCTTGCTTAGGCTGACCAAGTGCTGGAAGCTACTGGCCCAACACTAAAAGGGAGATGACCTCTACAGCATCATGGATGACATCCACAAGTCCACCTTCTTGACATTCCACTGAAGCTGCCTCTGGACCGCCAACTTCAAGTCATACTTCCAACATGCCAAACCCTAATACAACTTACAGGCTCTCCACTATTAGGGCCACATAGTCAAATAACCCCAAACAATGGCCATGGTGACATCTTGCTCAAGAAACTTGCCAATATAGCAAATGCTTGAAGTCAATTGCTGAAAAAACTTAGGTGCCTGACGCCCCTCCTTTTCTTTCCTCCTCCTCAATCCTTGCCTCCACTTTTTTTCTGACATGGGTGGTTCCTTATAACTTAGAAAAGGATCACAATATCTACATACTCGATCTTTCAGATATGCTCCTTATCTGCCACTATTACGTGAAGGCTAACTGAGCTAGCTATAGAGAAATATGCCTACTTAAAAATAGCCTTCTAAACCTTATGCCGTTATCCTTCCCTTCCACTGCTAAGGACCCTTCACCTTCCTTAGTAACACCCACCAATAATTCCACACTGATGAAGCTGAACAAACACTGTCCACACATCAGCCAACACATGATCCCATAGCACCAGAACACCACAAACTCTGGTAAATCATTGCAGCCACTAATCTCCACAACCTGCATTGTGACAGAACCTACCCTGTGATACCCCCTCCCCACCCCCCAACACCTAAATGGATACTTGTGGGGCCTACAACTTCTTTTCTATGCCCACTGGATCCCCCAGTTCCTGCACACACACCTCACTTCTGCCTCCCTTTCCCTCTCTACCCCCCACCCACAAATCTCCTGCAAGGCCAGCCTCCTCCTCTTTCATCCCGTGCTGTGCTGCAAGGCAGACTCCTACTAGTCCTGGGTCCCCCGCTCACTGGAGGGGCTCAGAACTTCCTGTTCCTCTTGTATTTTGTGGCCTTTAATTCAATGAACTGTAACCAAAATCTCTTTTACTGTCTATCCTATCAAGGCACACAATAGCAATCATTTATTCTACCCATCATTTTAATAGAATGTGTCTGAAATGCTATGCTACCACTATACTTGTTCACTTTCCTTTTCTTGTTATCTTTAGTTGGAGAAGAAAATAAATATTATAAAGTTAATAGATAAAAATCGGATGCAGTTGGGGTATTTCCTTCCTAGATATGAACCTTTTTAAAGATCCTTAAAATCATCATCAGCTGTCTTTCATTTAAAGATTACATTTATTTTAGAGGAGACCATAACTAATCCATATATGTTATGGGTATTTCCTTGTAGCTAAGATTATCTTCCAAATGTTTGTAGTTCTTTCATTATGCTTAACATCTGCTTAGCTTGAGTGTCCTAGCCTGGGTCAGCTGAGGATGTAGATAAAGAGCTGCCACAAACACAAATTCTTTGATGAACGATTAGTACTTTAGTGAATTAATAAGAACTTCAGTTTCCTCTCTTCGGATGACTGAAAATATGTACCGTACATTTAGTGTTTCTGACAAACCCTGGGCCAATGGCAAAAGCAAAACTGTTAAAATGTTGGAGCTTTCATAACGACACTTGCAAGCAATAACGATTTTTTTAAAGAAAGCTACAAAATGAATGCACTGCACTTGGCAGACAGATCATAATTATTATCAGAAGGAATCTTAAACAAAGTGGAAATAAATGATGTTGTCTATTTATGATACAGTACCTACTGCTTAGATGCTTCTTCTCTTTACAGATACCTGCACAAAGAACACTTTCTTGATAATGAAAGCTCTGAAGCCATTAGTGCAAAGGTGGCATGAATGCGGGTCCGGATGACCTGTTGAATAAAAGATTATGTTCAAGAGGAAATAAATTACAGAAAGAAGCAATAACTCCCTGGGCAAATGCACCACACATTCAGTTAGGTCCGGAAATAATTGGACACTGATACAAGTTTTGTTATTTCGGCTGTGTACCAAAATAAATTCAAGTTACAGTTAAATAATGAATATGGGCTTAACGTGCTGTCTATCAGCTTTAATCTGAGGGTATTCATATCCAATTTGTAGGAAGGGTTTAGGAATTACATCTCTTTAATATGTAGCCCCCTCTTTTTCAAGGGACCAAAAGTCATTGGACAATTAACTCAAAAGCTGTTTCATGGACAGATGTGGGCTATTCCTTCATTATTTCATCATTAATTAAAGCAGGTAAAAGGTCTGGAGTTGATTCCAGGTGTGGCATTCGCATTTGGAAGCTGTTGCTGTGAACCCACAACATACAGTCAAAGGAGCTCTCAATGCAAGTGAAACAGGGCATCCTTAGGCTGCAAAAAAAAAAGAAAATCCATCAGAGAGATAGCAGGAACATTAGGAGTGGCCAAACCAACAGTTTGGTACATTCTGAGAAAAAAAGAACGCACTGGTGAGCTCTGCAACACAAAAATGCCTGGACGTCCACGGAAGGCAACAGTGGTGGATGGTCGTAGGATCCTTTCCATGGTAAAGAAAAACCCCTTGACAACATCCAGCCAATGAAGAACACTCTCCAGGAGATAGGCATATCATTATCCAAGTCTACCATAAAGAGAAGACTTCACGAGAGCAAATACAGAGGGATCACCACAAGGTGCAAGCCATTCAGAAGCCTCAAGAATAGACAAGCCAGATTAGACTTTGCCAAACAATATCTAAAAAGGCCAGCCCAGTTCTGGAACAGCATTATTTGGACAGATGAAACTAAGATCAACCTGTACCAGAATGATGGGAAGAAAAAAGTATGGAGAAGGCTTGGAACGGCTTATGATTCAAAGCATACCACATCATCTGTAAAACACGGTGGAGGCAGTGTGATGGCATGGGCATGCATGGCTTACAATGGCACTGGGTCACTAGTGTTTATTGATGATGTGACAGAAGACAGCCGGATGAATTTTGAAGTGTATAGGGATATATTGTCTGCTCAGCTTCAGTTAAATTGAGCAAAGTTGATTGGACGGCGCTTCACTTTACAGATGGACAATGACCCAAAACATACTGCGAAAGCCACCCAGGAGTTTTTTAAGGCAAAGAAGTCAAATATTCTGCAATGGCCGAGTCAATCACCTGATCTCAACCCGATCGACCAAGCATTTCACTTGCTGAAGACAAAACTTAAGGCAGAAAGACCCACGAACAAATAACAACTGAAGACAGCTGCAGTAAAGGCCCGGCAAAGCATTATCAAGGAGGAAACCCAGCGTTTGGTGATGTCCATGCGTTCCAGACTTCAAGCAGTCATTGCCTGCAAAGGATTCTCGACAAATGTATTAAAAATTAACATTTTATTTATGATTGTGTTAATTTGTCCAATTATATTTGAGCCCCTGAAATAATGGGACTGTGTATGAAAATGGTTGCAATTCCTAAACATTTCATACGATATTTTTGTTCAACCCCTTGAATTAAAGCTAAAAGTCTGCACTTCTATTGCATCTTGGTTGTTTCATTTCAAATCCATTGTGGTGGCGTTCAGAGCCAAATTTATGAAAATTGTGTCAGTGTTCAATTATTTCCGGACCTAACTGTATGTGTCCTTGTCCAGGAACAAGAAAACTAGTCTGCGTCAAACGTTCAACCATATACATATTATACTATCATATTTACCTATAAACATCCCTATGTGTACATCGCAATTTCTCCAGCATTGCACAACCCCTATTATACATATTGACCAGGAGATAGGATTCGTGCTCCGTCTAAAGAGCAGCTACTCTCATGGATATTTTCACTCCAATGGTATCGTTGATCGCGGCACGAGTTTCCAATTTCTATTCCAATAATAAATGTGGTAAGAAGGAGTCTTAATAACAAACCAGGGTTTTTCCTCCTACTTTATGTTTGCTGTAGTGGGGTTACTGTATCTGTGTTCCTCTGGCAACAAGTAATGCTGAAATATAGTTCCTAATAAAATATGGGCGTGCTGACAATTAAATGATACTGTATAAATTCATAGTCATTAAAGAGAAAAAATAGCACACAAAGCCTGATGCCAGCTATGACAAAAAAAGAGAAATGTATTTAAATATATCTTTCTCCAGATTGACACGTAGGCCTCCTAACACATTTCGAGGTCAGCACTTATATCCAGAAGCCTCATGGCGATCCAAAATATTAATTATATCCCCTCCTCTCAACGGGAGAGGGAAGAGTTCAATTTCTATAAAAGTAAAATGATCAATACTTCCATTATCATAAGTAGTCAAACGAGTACAGACTGGATGGGCTGTTTTCTTACATGCTAGTATATTTTGATAAAGCACAGATCCGCGAAACGCTTAGGTGGTACTTACCCTATGTGTTTCTCTTCCGTGTTTTCAATAAATTAGTTTTTAATGGAACACATTTCTCTTTTCGTCATTGTCGGCTGGTAGTGCACTGCTAGAGTTTTTTCTTTCATCTTGCAAATACATTGCGGATCTTGCACACCTAGGAGCTACCCCAAAGGATTCCCAGAAAATGAGGTGACAACCTTGGAGTATGTGAGCTGATAACTTTGGGATATATTTCCCCTGGATTTGTTTGAAATTAAGGCTTTATTTTGCTGCTGGGTTTAAATTTCCCCATGGAAGGCGCATTGCGCCATTATACAAGATTGAACTAATTAGTTCTAGGTGGTATTCTTCAATTATTAAGCCGGTTCATTTTTCATTACCTTATCATCGGGACCTCTGGATTTATATATATGTGTAGCCTAGTGCCTCTGTCTATGTGTTTCCAGGCCCTGGCATGTAAGTCCTGGTAAGTGTTGGCAGTGTCAGGGTTAAATCCCTTCACATGGCCAGGATGTGAGTCCATTGGCACACTAGCAATATTGTTGCCATAGCCAGGTGCAGGCTGGATGGCAGTTGGGAGCATCATGCCGGTGGGGGGGGGGAGTATTAAGGGGTCACACGTAGTATGGTGTGACACTGGGACCTCCTATAACTCCTGCCCAGTTTGGGGCTGGGTCACTAACCCTCCCCAGGTATATAAAAGGCTCATAACCCAAATTTAGAGGAGATGATTCCAGGATGTAGCTTGCTCCCCAGTGAGTGAGGCGGTTTCTGCCTTACCCCATCAGGGGGTAAGGGGGTGGCGACTAGCCTCAATGCCTCAAGCCATTGTGGGAACTAGTCAGGGTATGACAGTGGTGCAAGATGAGAGGGAAGATCTTATGTGATGGTCGTGTAAGAAGTACGTCTCTTGCAAGAGATGGAATCGGGTCCTGGCCCGCCAAATAAAAGGTGAATGGTTCCACTTCTCTGTGTCATTACTGGAAAAGGGGGTTCCTGCAGGGGATAATACCTGCCTCCGGCAGCTACCCTACTGAATGGAGGCGCTGTACCAAGAAAATACCGATATGTCCCGTTGCTATTTCCACTACCACTGTGGAGACTCAGCCTTCCTGGCCCATAGCAGGTTTAGATTGTAAGCTCTTTGGAGAAGGGGCTCCTCTTCCTAAATGTTACTTTAATGTCTGAAGCACTTATTTCCGTGATCTGTTATTTGTATTTGTAAGGGAGTGAAGAGGTTAACTCCCTTTCCAAGCATCAGGAGAGTGCACGGGTGTCGGGTTTCCTAACAATGACGGCGAACCAGCTCTGTGATGTCATGGCCGCACCCCCTGATGCCCCCCGCGCGCGCAACTAGCTGGCCATAAATCGCCCGGCCCAGCAGAGCACGTGATGTCACCACGCACGAGCGCAAGCGCGCTCGCTCCCAGCCTGGCTGCAGCCTGAGAGGGAAGCCTCCTGCTCATTACTGCAAGCCTACCGCTGCCTAACTGAGAAGTGAATGGGGGCACTCACTGTTTCAGGGCCATTCATTACCTTGTACAGGACAATTTGCATATCTGAGAGGTGCCTGAACTCACTATATCAGAGCCGGGTCCCTTCACTTTCAAAGGCTGAGATGTGCTTGAAACCCATGGTATCAGCCGAGTGCATGTGGATAATATGCCTATGGTGTGGATCGCTTGAAAGATAACACCCCCAACTTGGAATTATCTGTGGGGTACTATTATCGTTACATTTTACATATGTGCTCGAAACCCATGGTATCAGCCGAGTACACGTTGCAGACTGCCCAAGGTGTGGCCCAATTGAAAGATAGCACCCCCAAGAATAGGACTGTAACGTGTGCTCAAATAATGTGTCCTAGAATACGCAAGGGACAGTAGTACTGTATGCTCAAAGGTGTGGCAGCTTGAAAGACAGCACTCCCAAGATTGGACTACCTAACTGCAGTTGGGGGAGATAACAGTGCATGTAGAGTATGCCAACTGGTGTGGCGCTTGCAATATTGCACCCCCAAGATGGACCTCCAAGCATGTTCTGAGGAGAATTCAGGATCTCTGAGGAGGATCCTGAAGTCGGAGCGAAGTTCCCGCAAACATTGGGAGATCCGCGTGCATGGTTTGCAGAATGCAAGCCCTGCAATTACAACACGTGTGGTTTGGCGCGAAGGACACAGCCACGTCCTTTTACAATGCCTGGGACTTCTGGATCCACCAGGGGGAGGAGATGAAGACCTAAATGCCTCCCTATTGCCATGTGGGGTGTGGCTGAATGAGCTAAACACTCAGCAGACGCACATGGTAACCACCCAGGCAGAACCTGTGTATATCGTGCTCTCCAACCCGACTGTATACAGCTAAAATGGAACCAATGGCCAAGAGGCTGGAGCTGCCTGGCGGAGCCCTTCTCATCACTATAAAGGACAAAGACTGTTTGCAACTTTCATGTCCAATCTGCGATTGCTCTGGAGGGGAACTGGATGTGAAGTTCCGCTGCCCGTACTGTGACATTCCCTACTTTCAGAAGGGGGGCCCAGACTTTGGAAAGCATCAACCGGGAAGGCTTCTAGAGGAATTATCTAGGGATGTAGTAGAAGTTTATATGGACTTTTTGTATGAGCCATTCAAATCGCTACCTCATGTGGCTGCACTCACTTATGGCCAGCAGTACTATGGTCTTAGCCCCGCTCCTAGGGTGAAGTCGCTAGGGAGTGAGGCCAGGCCGCGCTGCAACTATGAGTGTGATATGCCGGCGGAGGTGACCAGGGAGAGTGGTACCTTTTCGCCTTCCTTGAGGGTGCAGGAACAGGACTATTTCCAGGATGTAGTCCGCTGTGTGGAGTGGTCTCTGCAGGCGACATCCACTGTACCACGGATTACCGATCACCTTGCGGAGCCCTCGTAAGACAATTACTTCTTTCTCCCCATGTGAGTATGGCGTCATGTAAAACTTTACTCTCCAACGTACCTGATTCCGTGCTGACCAAGGTTGAGGAAGAGGGATCCATCCCATTACTATTGCCAGACTGTCGCCATATCAGTCCAGGCATCGCGTGTGCAACTGCCCGCAATGAGAGGAATATTGGGAAGGCTTCAGCGATGACATCGAGGGCGAACCCGCCCAAGCGGAAGAAAACTGCGGCTGTTGAGGAACTGTGGCAGGAGTAGTGATATCTTCTCCCAGCAGGGAGGTCAATGTGGGTGTGACATCCCAGCAGTTCAATATGGGTGCAGCAGCCCAGCAGTTCAATGTGGGTGCAGCAGCCCAGCAGCTCAAGATGGGTGCATGTAATGCTTGCGCTGCCCACGAGCACGACAGGACCCCGGTACTGAGGTGGGGAAGTATTGAACCATGCACCCACAGCAGCAGAAGCATGCCTGGCAGGCGGATTGTCAACCTAGCCGGGCCTGGGTTGGAGTGAGTGGGTTAGTCCAGATACTTGCCGAGGTCCTGTGTTGGAGAGATTAGAATGGTCAAAGTACGTATAGCCGTGGTCTGGGGTTGGAGAGGTCAGAATCGTAGTAGTTCATGTAGCCATGATCAGGGTTGGAGAAATCAGCAGAGTCGAGGGTAAGCCGGGGTCAGTATCCACAGGAGTTTCCAAGTAGAAGCTGGGTCGGTATATGAAGGGTTAACTGTAGAGAGAAGCACAAGACAGGGAGCAAGGCACAAAAGACGTGGAAGCACAAGGCTACAACTAGTTATGCTCAGCAACATAAGACAGGAACTGTAGGATATTTAAAGAACACAGGAACCAGTCACAAGAGGGGCGGAACAGAGGTACGGCCTCCGCGGAGGCAAGGATTGGCTGCAGGAGACAAGTGGGCTGTAAGTACTTGCCACGCAGCTGGGGAGCGGTGCACAACGTCATGTGTGCACGCCGCGCGCGAGAGAAGCGCGGCGCATCCGAAGGGGCGGAGCTAAGCTCTGTGGCACTCTAGAAGTGCTGCACGTGCGTGTGTGCGTGTGCTCTGTAAGCAGAGCGGGGTGCGCACACGCGCTGGTGCCAGAGTAGAGAACTGTGAGACAACAGGTAAGGAGGGAACACGTTGCAGACGACGTGTTCCCCGATTCCTTACAGTGCAACAGCCCAGTAGCTCGATGCGGGGGTATACATGTCCAAAGTACCCGCCGCTACATTTTCTTTCAAGGCTCCTCCAGCACTGCCATTGGGGGTTACAAGACATTCATCCACTCAGGTGAATCTGAAAAATGCTACTCCTGCTCTTGCAAGCCCCCCATCCCCTGTTGACCCGTTTCTGCTGCGATGTCGGTAGCGGGAGGTAGCCAAGGCCCAGGTCCCAGAGCTCCATGGCCTGACAGAAACTGAGACGGCCTATATGATGGAGGTCATCAGGTGTGGTCGGCGCCAGGTAAATAGAAACCCGGGGTACTCATATGAACATACCACAAAGGTGGGACCTACTCTGGACACTTTAATTAACCCAGAGACTGAACAGGAAAGTAATTTCCCAAAGAGGGACGAGGTAGTACCGAGTGGTCCTGGCAAAGATATGTCCTTTGATGATGATACGCCTGGTATAATGCTGCTTATTTCTATGTCACCTATAGAAGGTGAGGTCTTCAGGTCATTAACTCCAAGACACCATCTCCTATAGGCACTGTAACATCTGAATGTACTGCTATGTCATCTAGTTCTAATACAGGTGGAGATACACTAGTGGGACACTAGGTTCCAAGGGTATGTTCCACACATGCACAGGACTCATTTTCTACTGGAACTAGATGATGTAATAGATGGTGTGAAGAGGGAGAGTTCACACCTGAGCAGAATGTTGACATTATCAGGGACCACAGGAAGGATATAGCAATGGGACTAGTTTCACCTTCTGGAACAGGGCTGATAATGTATGAGGCCCCAGTAGAGGAGCCTTTATTCTGGGTATTGCCAGGGCAGGCTCGTGGGAAAAACATCCTCATCAAGAACAGTAGGGCTGACAGGGTAGTGGACCAGCACCATAGGAAGTCCATGGGTACGATTACCATTATGTACTGGAGTCTATAAGGACACGTGAGTGTTTCGCTCAATAGGGGTGAACCAGCTCTGTTATGTCACGGCCACACACCCCGAAACTCCCCCCACATGCCTCCCTGTCGCATCTACCTACAGGACAAGAAATCACCCCAGCTACATGCAAGCGTGATGTCACGGCGCTCAGTTGTGCACGCACAAGCAGCATGGACGCGGCCTAAGAAAGATGCTGTTCAATTACTGGTGAAACCTACTATCATGTCGGTAGTAGCCAGAAGATCTTTTATGGTCAGATCCCTGGGTGGCGGATGTCTATTCAAAAAAACAAATTGATTTCTCTTCTATTCTCTGGCAAGGCCTTCTTTGGAGAAGGTTTGGGAAATTATATTGTAACATCTCCATGGGTAGTGTTAGATTTTTCCACTGATTCCCATGTTGCATAGGGTCTGGAAAAAGATAAGGGGAAAGTGGCAAATGTAGTTATAATAGTTCATTATTGGATGAGGAAAATGTGGTTTTCAGAACCTTTAATAATGTTAATCGAATAACTATGGAGCCCTCAAGTGGTAGACGATCTGCTGTCACAGGGTCCAGTCTGTCAGGCTCTGAGAGATCTGAACCCTAAAATGCAGCACTCAAATGTAGCAGCTTTAGCTGTGTGGTAGATGAGCTGCTATCAGCTTCACTCCTGTGATCTACAGAGTTAACTGACCCTCAAAGAGCAGTGCTTCCCAACTCCAGTCCTCAGGGAACCCCAACAGGTCAGGTCTTAAGGATATCCCTGCTCCAGCACAGGTGGCTCAATCAAAATGACTGAGCCGCTTATTGACCACCTGTGCTGGAGCAGGGATATCCTTAAGACCTGACCTGTTGGGTTTCCCTGAGGACTGGAGTTGGGAAACACTGTCCTAGAGTAAGGCTACTTTACCTATTTGCAAGCAGACTATTGGATACACCCTTTATCAACTGACTGTTTCCTGTTTCAATGTGGTTCTGCCATGATGTTCCAGCATACTGCCTGTGAGTTCCTGACCTGTCCATGTTGTTTGAGGAACCAATGAATGGTACCATGGTATCCATATCTTCTATATCAAGGTGAATAAGTACAGGTACACTTTTATAGAGGTATAAAAGGTGAAAAAGTGTAGTGTTCTTTGAATATTTGCGATTAGTTAGAACAATGTATTTATTACAGCAGCCCGATCCGCTAGGCAGAGTTGGAGAGTAGAGATAAACCCATACTTGGAATCTAAATCCTTAATCATTAGAATCGTGGAGTCCGGTCCTGAGGTCAGGGCAAGAGAGAGGCAAGATGGTCAGGGTCAGTGTTCTGGGGTCAGCGCTGGAGAGAGGCAGAATGGTCGAGGTCACAGTTCCAAGGTTAAGGTTGGAGAGAGTAAAGAGTTAAATGCGCGCTGGCCGTCAATTTTCTCCTTTGAGATCCCTCTTCAATGCTGCTCCCCATCTCCCGTGAACAGCGGGGCTTGAGAAGACTCACACACATAAAACAAAAAGAATGGGGGTGCAGAGAAAATGAAAAGAATCAATAAAAGTGCATATAAATCAATTTATAATATCTTATTAAAATAACAAGTACAAGACTTACAATAAAAGTGGGATCATATGGCTAACCCCTGATGAAGTGTCCCACATGACACGAAACGCGTAGGAGAGCCATTGCATGCTGGGCAATTACGTGATGACGCAATACGCCTAGCATTGCCTACATGAGTGCAGGGATCACTACACGTGGACGCCGGTTTAGGACTTCACCTCAGCACATGCCAACTGCTATCCGGAGAGGGGGATTATGTCTGGACTACGGACCTTCCATTTGAGTGATATACCCCTTCTGTGTACAGGGTTGGAGAGAGGCAGAATTGTAGAGGTAAGGTTGTCAGGTGACAGGCAGGGTTCTAAGGCAGGCAAGAGAAGGCTTTAGCAGGAGACTAGGCAAGGAGAACCTTGCGCAGGCAAGGAGAGGTGAATGGAAGCCTTCTCTAAGGGAGAAGGCAGGTGAGAGAAATCGTCTCAGGAAGTGGCTGACTTCCTCTCAAGGCAGCCATGTTGGTAGAAACAGGAGAAGTTAGAAGGCATCCACATTAGAGATCCTAATAAGATTTTTCCTTTGTATTTAGAGCTCAGACAGCTCGTGAAGACATATATGCATATAGCTACAGTTTGCCTTGTTGAATACTTTTATATAACACTACAAGTTAGATGGATTTTCGTCTGCTGAAGCCAGTTTCAGCAGTAATTACAGTAGTTGTGCAGGAGAGAGAGTGTTAATCCCACTATGAGGTGGATTGCTTGGGGATATTCCTATTGTATTGTATTGTATTGTATGTCTTTATTTATATAGTGCCATTAATGTACATAGCGCTTCACAGTAGTAATAAATGTGGTAATCAAATAAATAACAGAGCATGGGAATAAGTGCTTTAGATATAAAAGTAACATTATGGAAGAGGATCCCCTGCCCCGAGGAGCTTACAGTCTAATTGGTAGGTAGGGAGAACGTACAGAGTCAGTAGGAGGGAGTTCTGGTAAATGCGTCTGCAGGGGGCCAAGCTTTATTTATCATGTGTTCAGAATATCCACAGTGCTATTCATATGCTTCTTTAAGCAAGTGTGTCTTAAGGTGGGTCTTAAACGTGGATAGAGAGGGTGCTAGTCGGGTACTGAGGGGAAGGGCATTCCAGAGGTGTGGGGCAGTCAGTGAAAAGGGTTTAAGGCGGGAGAGGGCTTTAGATACAAAGGGGGTAGAAAGAAGAAATCCTTAAGAAGAACGCAAGAGTCTGGATGGTGCATAATGAGAAATTAGGGCTGAGATGTAAGGAGGGGCAGAAAAGTGTAAAGCTTTAAAAGTGAGGAGAAGAGTGGAGTGTGAGATGCGGGATTTGATCGGAAGCCAGGAGAGGGATTTCATGAGGGGAGATGCTGAGACAGATCTAGGAAAGAGTAGAGTGATTCTGGCAGCAGCGTTTAGGATAGATTGTAGGGGAGACAGGTGAGAGGCAGGTAGGCCAGACAGCAGGAGGTTACAGTAATCAAGACGGAAGAGAATGAGGGCCTGAGTCAGAGTTTTAGCAGTCGAGCAACAGAGGAAAGGGCGTATCTTTGTGATATTGCGGAGGAAAAAGCGACAGGTTTTAGAAATGTTTTGAATGTGAGGGGCGAATGTCAGAGAGGAGTCGAGTGTGACCCCTAGGCAGCGTGCTTGGGCTACTGGGTGAATGATCGTAGTTCCAACAGTAATGTGGAAGGACGTAGTAGGGCCAGGTTTGGTAAAAAGTATGAGGAGCTCTGTTTTAGCCATGTTGAGTTTAAGGCGGCGGAGGGCCATCCAGGATGATAGAGCAGAGAGACATTCAGAAACTTTGGTTTGTACAGCAGGTGTAAGGTCGGGTGTTGAAAAGTATATTTATGTGTCGTCAGCATAGAGGTTGATAATTAAACCCAAAAGATGTTATTAGGTCACCTAGAGAGAGTGTGTACAGAGAAAAGAGAAGAGGTCCCAGGAGAGAGCCCTGGGTACCCTACAGAGAGATCAATAGAGGAGGAGGAGGTGTTAGCAGAAGAGACACTGAAAGTACAATGGGAGAGGTAGGATGAGATCCAGGATAGAGCTTTGTTCGAAATACCAAGAGTATGGAGAATGTGAAGTAGAAGAGGGTGGTCCACGGTGTCAAATGCTGCAGAGAGGTCGAGTAATATGAGCAGAGTGAAATGACCTCTGTCTTTGGCAGCATGGAGGTCGTCAGTTATTTTAGTGAGGGCTGTTTCCGTGGAGTGAGCAGTGCGGAAGCCAGATTGTAGAGGGTCTAGGAGAGAATAGGTTTTGAGAAAATGGAGCAAGCGAGAGAATACAAGACGTTCAAGGAGTTTAGAGGCAAAAGGCAGGAGGGAGACAGGTCGATAGTTAGAAAGACAGGTAGGGTCAAGCTTGCTGTTTTTGAGTAATGGTATGACTGTTGCATGTTTGAAGGAGGATGGAAAGGTTCCAGAGCAGAGGGAGGAGTTAAAAATGTGTGTGAGCGTAGGGATTCTAGTAGGAGCAAGAGGTTTTAGGAGATGGGAGGGAATGGGGTCAAGAGGGCAAGTGGTAGAGGGAGAAGAGGCGATCTACAGCAACACATCCTCCTCTGAGACAGTGGAAAATGAGTCAAGGAAGGCCGGATTGATAAGTGTCAAGGAAGGCAGGCTATTGATATGTCTGGTCATGAGGGAGGATGAAGAAAGATAGAATTTTTCTTACCAAACTGTCTTTGTGTCCATCCATCACAAAACACACAGGCATTACCCATTTCAAGCACATGACCACAGACAAGTGCTACCCATTTAACAACAAAAACTGCTTCTCTTGCTGGTACGCTGTGTACTGTATGTCCCACTACAATGCAACAATTGAAGTTATAATGTCTGCTATATTTGTATCAGAAGAAGTATTGTATAATATTTTGTGCCATACCTTCAGTATACAGTAAGTGAGAAGGAAGGTTCTCTCTTTTTTGTCTCAACAGCTCAGTTAGAAGAAGCAACTGACTGGAGTGGAAGGAAAGAGATATACAGTATTTACCTTTGCTAGTTAGCGTTTTCCTACCCCCAGTGGGAGGGGCAAACTCTCCTTTGGTGTGTGTGGTTATAGAAGTAATCTGAGAAAGTGAAATAACAGAAGGGACATTTTTATCTTTTTAGAGAGAAAAAAAAACCAGAACAAAGTGTACACTATGCAAATTGCCTCTATTATCTTGTACTGGCAGGATTCTTTCCCATTTAATACTAACTCTACAGTATATTGGTTGTTCAATTAGCTTCCATCAGATAATCAATAAATCAGTTTTAGCTGGTAAGCTCAGCAAAGTATACTCCACTAAATTACAATAATACAATTACTAGTAGGACAATATTATCACATGATTACTAGACCCATTACTTGAAACTGTTTATTCTATAGTTCTACCATTTCCTCCAGTGTTTTAGCATATCATTGTTTTGTTTAGGCAATCACAAAATAATTTTACAAACTAGCATTTCATTTTTTGTGTCCTTGACCAATTTTGCTTTGCAAAGTACAGTTACGATATACACTCTGCTATGTAATGCTCTTATCTTTCATAACACACGTTGTGACATATTTATCATAGGCAAAATATATTTGGAAACTGGTAAAAATCTGACATGCATCATTGAATTTTGGTACAGCAAAAAAGACAATACTCTATTTGTACAAAGTAAATAACCAATACTGTAATGGACCTGACGCAATAGTATGATAGTTCAAAGTTATTAAATTAATATGTAACTAACACATATGCTTTTCTTTACAAATAATGTAAATAAAAAGCAATCCATAACAATATACTGTAGGCACTGATGAAACCTGCATGAAAAAGAAATATATAAAGAACAAATATTCTCAAAAATATACACTCTAAATTATGTGGTTGTAGAATGTCATAAGGAAAGTGTATCCTGAGATCCTGAAAGATGGCACATACTGTATGATTTCCTCGTCATTTTTAAGAAGGTTTTCTGAGACTTGTAGTCAAAATTTGACTTGCAAAGAACAAACAGCATACCCGGTATTCAACAGAAGGGCTAGAACACCAGCACAACCTCCTACTGTCTCTGTACATTCTTCCTACCTACCAATTAGATTGTAAGCTCTTCGGAGCAGGGACACATTTTCCTAAATGCTACTTTTATGTCTGAAGCACTTCTTCCCATTATGTGTTATTTGTATTATTTGTTATTCATGATTGTCACATGCATTACTGCTGTAAAGCGCTATGTACATTAATGGTGCTATATAAATAAAGACAAACATACATACATACTTGAAATTTTGGTGCAAGAAAAATGTACATATGGATTGGCTATATTAACTAAGCAGTGCTAATCCATAAGAAACCCTGTGACAGAGTTGTTTCCCTGTCTAATAGATTTGCAGGGAAACCATATGTGTACCTAATAAATCCAGATGTTAGCAGGCTGAGGTAATCAACCAGCTTTCACCTGGCTCGTTATCTGTTTACAAGCCTGGATCACAGCAGTTTGAGGGCTCTCTGATCCAGGGAGGTATGCACCCTGGAATGCTGTAGAGTTCATGCTGCACTTGGATGTGTGCCCCCCCCCCCTACTAAAGCCAGGAGGAAGCTGGGAGCCAGAAGGTAAACTTACCTGCCACTGATTTTGTTGTCATAGTTGGTCAGGGGCTTACCCCTCCAATCTATAGTTAGGGAGTACCCATTGCAATAGCCAGCACTCCAGATAGGAGCTAGGTGTGTTTGTTTTTGTTGCTTCCTTATGCTACATCTGGTCTGAGGAAAAAGCCTGCATTTTTGTATATGGCATTTTGGCTGAATAAAAGCCAACATTGATTTTCCCCTAAACTGTCGCCTGTTTTCACCTCTGCACGCGTTTTGAGCATATGGTATCAGAAGTGGGATGAGAGGTGACCCTTTGATTTCAAAGATGCCCCGGAGACCATCATGGAATTTTTTTTTCTACAATTCCTGCAGAGGTGACTAGAATAAAGAGCTAAAATCAAGGCCGAAAAAAGGTACAGTGCGCCGGATAAAGCAACAAATGCCACAATCTTACTGGAGGGACTGCTACAGACGTTGACCCACACAAGGTGCTGATTCAGGGAATAAAGTCTGCACCATCACGTGTAAAATATATTTAAAAAAAAAACAGATAACACTTTATTACAACAAGTCACTGTGCATTTCTCTTTTCAAATGAGGGAAAGGCTAATAAGTGGGAAGGGACCTTAGCCCGGTGGGTTGGAGGGGGGGTTAGGGGATGTCGCTTTTTAGAATCAAAGTGCGGGAGGGTGGACTGCTTTGTCTATGCATTCATCCAGTCATTAGTGTGGCAAAATCCCACATCACTAATGTGAACACTCATCACATGTAAAAATTAGAGAAGACGAGTCAGTAAAAACTATTTCAGGGAAACTACCCTAGTATGAATGTGTAATAATGTATATGTCTCTATGTGACACTGATTAAATTTAAATATCTCTACAGTATCAAAAAAGTTGAACATATTAATAGTTTTTAGATTTCAATAGACATCTTCTGGCTGATAGTTTGACGGTTTCATTCTGTAAAATAATTGTGAGATTATTTGTTTACTTTACCTATTAATAAACAAAAAATAATAAATGCTTAAAATACACTGTATACATTATATGCATGCAGGTCATTGAATGTAGGCGCGTGCATGGTCTATGGAACGCATATGTTGATCATTTGGGAAATACAGTTCTACTGTATGTAAACTTATGTTAACTTATATTTACCTTTATTATACATGAGCTGAAAATTAGGTAGCAGTAACCCAGTGTTGATGCAAGGGTTGTACCGTATGTAGTTGTTCGAGTCGATCATGTAGTTGGGATGTAGGTTCCTCTAATTTTCAGAGCTCATTGGTCCCTATTGATAATGGTATTAAGGCATGTTCTTGAGTTTGTGCAGGTACTTTGGTGTAGGCAAATACTCAATAGGAAGCAGATACTCGGGTGGAGACAGATACTCGGATAGGGGGTTTATTGGAGTGATCGGTTCTGAAAGGGCTATTATTCAATTTTTTTCTCCTTCGAAAGTTGTCATAATTGAACATACAGTATCCATTCTGCGCAGCTCGGTCACAGACAAGGTGCGGACAACAAAGTGTTCATGTCACACCTCTAGGTGCCCCCGCAGAAAGTAAATGACGCTACATCTGCACGTGACTTGCCAATTTTTTTCTGAAACCTGCACATTTTTGCAACATTTTATATTACAAAAAAAAAGAAGCAAATGTGTCTGTTTCACGAACTTCAACATACATTTCACATACTGTATCTCTAGTTAAGGCTTATGTATGTTTTTCATTTTAGGCAGGAAATCAGATGAGTCTCATTACGTCTCTGTAATTCTATCTCCCAGAAATTATCTGCTTAGGGAACAGGAAATCTTTCATCCATTTGGAATTTAAAGTTAGAGCATTATTGCTTGAAATACATTGTGAAAATGAAAGCAGGTTACACACAAGAAGCAATAAGGTTTAGGCGATCCTCCCTAATGCAACCTTTTTTGCTGTGACTTAGTAAGGTAGAGTAATAATCCATAATGGAATCTCTATACTATTGTATATCTGTTATATATGATATATTGCAATTTTTTGCCATGCAGTATGATGCCGTAAAAATTGTAAGTTTTCATAGTGTTCTTTACTAATTATCTATGTAAAAATATAGGGGCCTTGTAAGAGATGTGTGTAGAGGTATGCAATGGTGACCGTTTTTAATGTGAAATTAATATAAGGCTTTATTGCCTGTTCCTTTAAACAATACAGCAAACAAAAATATACATAAAACAATAAACACCTATCCCTGTGTAAGGGCTAAATTACTTCCCCGGTCCCTCTCTGCAAGACTTATCACCCCAAAGTCTCAGTGGCAGTGATAGTTGATAGTGGCATACATAGCCATGTATGGAAAATAGGACTGTTTCCTATTCAAAATAAATCATTAGCCAGCCATCCTATAGTAAATAAAAGTTATACTTAGCCCAGCCTTGTGAAGGCTGTCCTTGTCTTCCTCTTCTGTTGCACAAATATTTACATTAAAACACTAGCTACTGGTCAGTATCACCTTAATTACCTTAGCGGATAGTAACAGCTATGGTATTAATTTATTTATTTTATTTATACAATGTTTTACCAGGAAGTAATACATTGACAGTTACCTCTCATTTTCAAGTATGTCCTGGACATAGTTAATTTGACAAATAATACATGATTACAAATACCGTTACATACATGAACAGGGTATACATTATATACTGTACAATACATTGCATGCATAGTTAGAGAAGATGTATATTATAGGCTTATGTAACAGTTACAGACCAAATAAAAATGTGAGACAGCTTTAGTTTTGAAAGAATTTAGACAAGTGGTGGATGTGACATTCTCTGGTAGGTTGTTCAAGTTTTGGGGCACACGGTAAGAGAATGAGGAGCGGCTGGATACTTTGTTTAGCCTTGGGACCATGAACAGTCTTTTGGAGTCTGATCTCAGATGATAAGTGCTGCATGTGGTAGGCGTGAGGAGCTTGTTCAGAGAGATGGGTAGCTTGCCCAGAAAGTATTTGAAGGCAAGACAGGAAAGGTGAACTTTGTGCCTAGACTCGAGTGATGACCAATCTAGTTCTTTGATCATTTCGCAGTGATGTGTGTTGTGGTTGCATTGGATAACGAAACGACAAATTGAATTGTAGAGGGTGTCAAGTTTGCTAAGGTGGGTTTGGGGTGCCGAGCCATATACTATATTTCCATAGTCTATAATTGGCATTAGCACCTGCTGTGTGATACACTTTCTGACCAGCAGGCTTAAGGAGGATTTGTTCCTGTAAAGTACACCTAGTTTGGCATAGGTTTTGGGTGTCAGGGTATCAATGTGCATTCCGAATGTTAAGTGGGAGTCAAACCATATGCCCAGGTATTTAAAACTAGTAACAGGAGTTAGGGTGGTGTTAGCGTTGGTTCTGATCTGGAGCTCAGTCACTGGAAGCTTTAAAAATGTACTCTTGGTCCCAAATACCATTGTTACCCAATTACCCAATGCATTGTCAAAAAAGCCCAAGGAATTTTCAATATCAGCCCGATTTGGATAGTATATATCCCTTTTGTGTAGCGCTGCCATTTGCCCAGGCTCTTCGCGACACGGTCCTCTAGATTTATACATGAGACAAAAGGATGATATGAAGCATTATGTTGCTTAACAGGCTTCTGCCTGCTTTATTTCATCCCACTAAGGGAGTGCAGATTTAACAGATATAGGTAAGGCCTGAAACATAGTGGGGGCGTGTGCTGCACCGTGTGCGGCAGTTATAGTTGTCTGTGGTTAGCCAGCCATTGTATGCTAGGGCCGCGCGCGCACGGCATTGAGCGTGGAGCAGGGCGATAGCGGGGAAGACTGGAAAAGTAACTATTCTCGCTGCTACCACCGCTGTAATGTATGTATGTGTGTGTATGTATGTATGTATGCATGCGTGTGTGTGTGTGTGTGTGTGTGTACAGATGCAGCCATGAGTATTAGAACTCTTGCCTTGGAAATTCTGGGGCAGTCTCACAGTAAATGCCTCAACATTGCTGCAACATTGCCTCAACATTTTTGTGAGATTCTTAATGGCCCAGTTTGAATGGGCCTGCAGGGACCCCCTGCTGTGTTAATCCTATGGGCCATTAAGAATCTCACAGAAATGTTGAGGCAATGTTGAGGCAATGTTGAGGCATTTACTGTGAGACTGCCCCAGAATTTCCCAGGTACAAGTGTTCTAATACAAGTAGCTGCATCTGTATGTATGTGTGTGTGCACAACGTTAATAAATAATTTATTCTTATTTTCACAACGTGTCTTGTTTTTTAAAAATATATAATAAATTAATAACACATCTACATATAAACACACACACACACACACACACACACACACACACACACACACACACACACACACACACACTGCAAACCTGTCGCTCCCGGCAGCATGCACTGTACAGACAAAAAGTGTGCGTCAAGTGCTCGCGCGTTCGTACAGGTCCGTACACGTGCACGCACCTACTATAGAACAAGCCTAAGAGGCACTCAGTAATTAACATTCAGCTGTTTACTCATATCAGTGACATTAAACATTGCAAACACCTTCACTTTAAGAAACAACATAAATCATAAAAATAAAACCTATCCGTTTTAGGGATCTAACTATACAGAAGTATAAGCCTCTCTAAATGTTCCCTCTCTAACCTGGTTCCCCAGCTTAAACAATACCCTCTCATTTAGGGTCGCTAGATACACAATAATATCCACAGTCTTTAGACATAGCTTAACTGATAGATGGGGACAGCGTCCCAAGAGTCCAGGCAATTCTTCCGGACACTGCAACTCATAAGGGGGGCATCATGCCAGAAATGGATACAGGGGAGCTGCGTGCTCCAGGCTCTAGAAGAGAAAGTGAAAAAGCAACACTTTCTGCTCTAAATATCTGTTCTTGTAATTAGTTGAGCAGGTGAGAGAGAACTAGACCCCTTGTAAAGTCTGGTATGGATTTCCTCTCCGCCAACCTTAGTGACTGAATCTGTGGGACGGGTCACATCCACACTATGTCTGCACTTTCTGATATAAATCAGACAGAAAGCTGCCCACTGTCCTTGGACTATGTCACTATATATACATACATATGCTGCCAGAGACGCTGCTGCTATACTGATCTGAAGACACACACAGACAGCCCTGTGAGAGACTGAAAGGGAGCTGCTGCAGGTAGGGACTAGTAAATGACAGCAGCCCCTGAGGAAGCCGAAGTGGAGAAACGCGTAGGGCAGGCGTGTTAGGAGCAGTGGGAGACACGCTGAGAGATTGATTCCCTACAACGGAGCCGAAGCAGCGTATCCTCATACATCAGAGACTAAAATCTCACGAGAGCCGGGCCACGGGATGCGGAAGTAACCGCTCCAGTGAACAGTGCTGGTAACCGGCGTTCTCCGATCATAGAGTGTGAGAGACTCGCTTTTTACTCTCAACTGCTTGTATTCAACTCACACAATGTGAGTTTATTACCTACTTTTTATTTTTTTGTTATTCTTTATTAAAAAGGTTTTACACTATCCCTGTTTTTCCTTTTATTCCCTACCTATCCCTTTTTGCGAGATCTATCTGCCAGGTACAGTCTGTGGAACAGATACACCGCGATTGCTGCTGGGACTCGATATAAACAAGGAGCACAGACAGAAACAGACAAGTTTCGGAAGCAGAGTTCCTGAATCCCTGAGTGGATTAAAGGCTGTTATTTGCTATACTAAGTGTAAGTGCATATCTTACCATTTAATCACCTGAATTGCTTAGATATACTGCCCTATGATGTTCCTCTCTTTTTCTCTTTCCCTGCTTTTTTGCGCCTAGGTCATTCTTTCCTATACACATATATATATATATATATATATATATATATATATATATATATATATATACACACACAGTGGTTGACAAATCACCAAAAAATCTACTCGCCACACAAAAAAATCTACTCGCCACCTAGTACCAAACGTGTGCTGCTTGGGCCAATATTTACTCGCCCGGGGGTTAAATCCACTCGCCCGGGGCGAGCAAATGATAGGTTTGTCGAACACTGTATATATATATATTTATATATAGTTGTTTGTTTGTATATATGTATATATATATATACACACACATACACACACAAATACATTACATACATACACACACATACATACACACATACATATACACGCATACATATACACACATACACACACATACACATAGGTAGCCATGGCAGGTAAATAGAGAAATGCTCATAAGCAAGGATGTAATCAAAACAGTGGATTTATTAATTCCATAGTACACCAAAATATTCCAAAGTTTCTGTCTCCCGAGGGACCTCCGGGTCCCTGAAGTTTTTCCAAATTCAAAACCAATTGAGTCCCGGCTAAACCAAAGCATGAAACATTTGAGAACTGAAAATAAAACACCACCACGAGTGCAAACTCATTAATTAATGCCTAAAAGAACCAAAATAATTAACAAAAATGAATACAGTTCTTTGTACTTCACATACTATAATAAATGATAATTCTAGCAAGTTATGTTATGTGTGAAATAATTAGTACCTCATTTGTAACAATAACAGACGTATTAGCATTTGTTTTTCAGTATATTACCAAAAGCAAGTCTATTTCTACTTCAAATCTGATGGTATCTGCATTTTCCTATGTTTGTCATCAAAAGCTACCGTACAACAGCCCAGAATATATCAGCTGAGTCCAAAATAACTACGCTCCAGGATGTGAATGGAAAGTTAAATAATGGAAAATATCTTAGAGGACTTAGCAGCTCCAGGTGGGAAAACTCTCATAAGATAGGCCAAGGATGGAAAATGTCTTACAACTGCCAAAATATTTTTGTATAACTTTGATTAGAAAATAATAATAATCAGCACAATGGCAAAGAGAAAACAGATAAACTTTTGAATGACAAAGTAATAGCACTGTTCATATTGACATAAAAAATAAAAAGTAAATATCGGTGCTAGAAAAAACAAAGATTAATTAGTACTTTGAGAACTAACCTTTACAGTATGTTTTAATACAGTATTATGTAAGGTTTTAACTACAGATATTTATTCAAGAAATTTGGTAAAGCATACTGTACAAGTACAATGAGCAGAAATAAGATCTAACAGTGAAAGTTAACAAGTGTTTGTAAATGTTGACACCAAATGATGCAGTTTGATTCTGCTACAGTACAGACGAGACCACGATTATTCTAAAGCTTGACTTAAACTAGCCCAGTTACATTTTGGGTATGTGCTGGGTATGTGCTGGGCTAGTTTAAGGCAAGTTTAAGGCCTTTCTGCATTGACTAATGACTCATAGGATTAACACAGCAGGGGTCCCTGACAGTCCCATTCAAACTGGGGACCCCTGCTGTTAATCTGATGGGCCATTAATCAATGCAGAAATGCTAGGGCTAGTTTAAGGCATGTTTAAGGCAGGTATTCAGAATGTACCTGGCTGTACCTGGGTTTTTTTGGTGATTGCCACTGGTTTGTGTTAGAATAGTCGCAGCCTCTGTACTTTTTTGTACAAATTTGTATATGTGGACCTTAATTGAATTCTTGTATTGAACTGTTAAATATCTAATTGCTAATATCTGCCAATTGTGAATAATTCTTTTTTTCTATCTAATATGCAACAATATGATGGGGAGCTCATTAAAGCTGACAAAACAATACAATTAAAATCAGAAATATATTAAAAGGAAGAAAGATATATGGTATAGAGAAGAATAATAAAAGACTACCATGTAAAACTTTGAACAGCAGTATTCTGAAAACTCAGCACATGCTGTGTTAAAATAGGAAGGCATGTACAGTGTTTCTTAAGGTCATACCAAATATCCTAATTAATACCTGACATTTAAACATGGTATGATGTTTGAAATATTGGAATAGTCCTAACCAATTTTTGTGTGAAATCTGTTTCTATAGTTCTCGAAATTAACAAAAAATGGTAAAATTGAAACATAAATGTTGTCCATAATTTTAAAATGAACTTGATCATCATCGTGAAGTGATAATTTTGTATATATTTATGGAAAATATTAGCATGTAAAGTAATAAAAGGTTTTCAATTTGTCTTGTATCACCAGGTGATACCAGTTCCATTCAACCGCTGGGTTAATTGTAGTGTAGATGTGCAATATTGACCCAGCTTGGTTCACGAAAATTTGTTTTGAATTTTTTAAGACAGTTAATCCACAAAAGAGTTATTTTCTTCATCCAAAGCAATCACTTTTCATTCACACGTTACAATGCTCAATACGGTACAACAAAAAACAAATGTATTGAATATATAATGTGAAATAATTGAGTATCCATCCATGTGAACTATTGCACCAAATGTAATTTATAAGGTCCAATTATCCCATTGCTGTTGCATTATAAGTATAATGCCACGAGATGCATACATTTCCTGCTACCACAGAATTGCAAAAATAATTAAAACAATTACTGTAACATGTATGGTAGACTTTGAACTCAAACTAGTAATCCCCCTATTAATGATATATTTGATATATTTACCATTTGATAGTAGATGGTGAAGATGAACCCCAGTGATTATCTCCCTGGATTCCAGATTTGTAAAGAAAAACAGATGTGATGTGGCAAACATTGAAATAGTGAAAACAAAGGATATATTACATTATTTATTGTTATTGATATATTTTGCAAAGTTTAGACATCATTTTTTTAAATCTGGCTAAATCCTTTTGAGTTGGGACCTGATTTTGTGCAAGTTAAAATGTTAAGGAAATCAGCAATGATATTTATAACAACTTTGTAATGCTGTTCATTTAGGATTTTAAACTATTTTAAAATGGATACAGAATAAGAAAAAGGGAGGTTATACAAAATTAAAAGTAATTGTATAGGCAAAAAGTTTACATAAAAGAGAAGAAAAAAAATGAATGTACTTTTATAATGTAATTAAATGTGTCAGAAAGATAAATACACAACAAGACCATAATGAGTGGCAAAGATACGAGATGACCAGATTTTTAATGTAGTGAATGTCTTTTCTGGGGATCCCTAGTGAGTTTGAATTTAACACCAATTTCTCTGAGGAACCTGTTCATTTTTCCATGAGCATAAATTGCCATACACTGTACATTTCTCAATATGGCCAAGATCCAGAGAAGTCAGTTATTGACTTAACGAGGCACTAACCTAACATCCACAAACAGTCCAATACAAAGTGATATGGTGTTCAGTCACAATATGAGCTAGGGAAAAGTCATTTTCAAATCAAAAGAATACATAATGTCCAGAGTGCCTTCAATAGATCATATCTCCGGTTCAATAATGGCTATTAATCTTTGATTCAGAATCAAGGCTAACCCCATTTTTTTCTGGTGTCAAAAATTACTTTTCCATAGCTCATATTGTGACTGAGACCATATCACTTTGGATTGGACTTTTATAAGCACAGCTGTACCTGTGCTTACAGTAGTTTTTCACAGACTCTACATGAACATCCACAAACAGACTATTATACAGTACGTGGGTTGATACCAGTGCCCAAAAAGGTACACACTTGCGGGACCTGGTAAATATGCTTATTTGGATATACAAGTGAATCCAAATAATTCAAATTAGCATATGTTCCAAGTATCTCAGGATTGTACCTTTTCTCCACTCCCTATATTTCAGTGTCTGGATGGCAGTAATACAACCGTTAGGCAAGACAGGTATAACGCAAGTCATGTTATTTGAAGATAACACAAGGTAGTGCTGACTTGGCATTGTGTTAACCCTATGCTAATGAAATACTGTATACAACAGCCATGTTTTTTGCATATCATTAGCTTTGTGGATATGATTTTGCTAATGGCCCACTATTAGCACTAAGCCAATGAACCTCTGTAACTATGTGCCTATGAGAGAAGGTTGGCACAGATTGTTGGATTGGTCTCTGCAGAAATGTTGACCATGGTTCAGGTAATAGTGCTAGGTCCAATATCTTATTTATTAAACATTTTACTAGGTGCCAAAGCTGTGATATTTTGTGCCAATGCATTGAGTTGTATGATACAGTTCTAAATTGGTTGCAACCTCTAAAGCAGTTGGGGGATTTGCTTTATATAATATATATGCATATATATTGGCTTAAAACCAGTTTAATGAACACATACAGTATGTACAGGGGTGGAAGAAAAACATAAAATACTTATTGTAGGACCTAGCCAGAATGTTTAAGAGCCAGCCACAAGACACACACTATCTCACTTGCACACAAACACTCTCACACACAAGTAGACACACACAAACATACAGACACTCACTCACACACACAGACACTCCCTCATACCAACAGACATTCTCACTCACACACACAGACACTCTGGGGCCTATGCAATAAGCGTTCATAAGCCACTTAGAGCACTTATCGGCCAAAATGCCTACTGCTATTCAGTAAGCCTCGATAAGTGGGTGATGAAGGCATGAATAGTCAAAAATTGCCGGGTGAGCGGTGATAAGACACTTATCGGCAGGTTCTGAAAGTCATGCAATTCTAGTAGCCGTGATTAGGTTATCGAGGCCTATCGTGGCTCTAGAATGGCGGGTTCATCCCAAATCCTCATGCCAGGAAAAGTTGGCGTCAGGATGGGGAGAATATACGAGGCGGCTATACAGGACTTAGAAAGAAAAATGCTTTTTTTTTGCATCGGATTGATGCCGGGAGTCTACGGAGCTTATATCCATTAATATCAGCACCGGAGACCCCCAGCATGAATCCCATGCAATAAAAATACATTTAAAGTCAACTTCATTATATTAGTGGCTAACTGCTAATGCAATGAAGGGGTTAACCCCTCCCGCTACCCGATACCCCCTTCACCCACCCCTGCTACCCACAATAAACACTAATACCCATCTCCTCTATACCCACATGATTGATAGGAAAAGAGTAAGGGAGCACAGACCATAGAGAATAAAAGAATAAGCCATTCAATAGGAGAATCAAATCCCTCAGATGTAAATGGTGCAGCTAAGGGACAGTGGTGCATGGATGTACAGTGCAGAAATGGGTCCGTGTGTGTACAGTGGGGTGCACTGGACTCGGTGGAATAGGAGAGTGGTGGTGACTGAAGTGCATAAAGGTGATGATGATAATAATAATAAATTGCACGGCCGTGTGTAAGTTGGTTCCTCAACGGCGTCTTTGTGGGCGTCCGGATATTCTCCCCTGCAAAGGCTCTATCACTCCTGTCCCTTGTGGTAGACATATCCCTGTGATGTGGAGATGAGTGTCCCCCCGTGTGCAGGATGAAAGATACGGTCAGAGAAATGAATTAAAAAACGTTTTACTTAAAAATGTAAGCACAACAATGAACTTACATGTGAAACTTGGCTCCTTCAGTGGTAGTAGATGCTCCTGATCGCTGTGCAGCAGTGGTTTCCCCACGTACCGCATCCGGTATGCAGGGCTGAAGGATGGCTGATCGGAACTGCAGTGGCAACTTAGAGTCAGAAAAGTGCACGCTCTCTGAACAACGCGTTTCGCATTGCCAGATGCTTCGTCAGATTCAATGAGCGTGCATGGCAGAAAGGGGAGTATATATAGCCCATCAATTGTAATTAATAATGGTGTCAGTTGTTTAAAATGGATAGGTGTTTTCAGCTGATGCCTATACAGAGTGTGAAATGCTAATGAAGTGTGTTCCCAACTCCATAATAGAGTGATGGTTCATAGAAATGAGCTTCACTCACTGCCCACTGTCCATGACTAAAGTTAAAGTATATAAAGCTAGAGGGCAAGTGAAAATGGTCGAACCAACAAAATATATAATAAAAATGGAATATGTGATCAATCATATGTCAGATAGTAGTATATCACATACAAAGGGGACTATGAAAGTGGACCATATTCAATGGTTTAACAATATAATCTCACATAGTGGTGAGATGAGAAGTTTATACAACATATTAAAATAAAAATATATAAAACACTGCCGCGATTGCTGTTGTGGAAGTGATCTGTAATGAATATTAATCAAAATTACTGGCGTGACTGAATGATCGAAAAACAGTTTAAATAAAAGCTCCTATATCTATATCGACATTAAGACCAAGTAGAGTAAGTGCCTTGAGTTTATAAATCCAAAAGGATTCTCTTTGTGCAAGTCTCGTTAGCCTGTCTCCTGCACGCCAGTTCTGGGTACTGTTTCAATGGCTTTATACATGAGGCCTGAATGGTCACCCGAATGGCAAATACAAAAATGTTTGGACACATTGTGTGTCAAAAAGCATCCTCTGATGTTGCCCATGTGCTCCAGTATATGTACACGTAACGGTCTAGTTGTACGTCCTACGTACTGGATGTCACATGGACATTGTAGCATGAATTAATGAAGTGCTTCATACTGAAGCACTCTCCAGTTGACCCAAATTTAAATGTCATCTTTTCAGAACCTTGAGAACATGCTTTACAAACATTACAGTTATGAAAGCCAATGGGTTTGGGAAGCCAACTGGAAGGCTTTGTGTTCTCTATTGGTCTAAAAACACTGGGTGCTAATTGGCTTTTGATGTTATTAGCCTTCCTAAAAATCCCTCTAGGGTGTTCCGGTAGATGTCCTTTGAGGACTGGATCCTGTAAAAGGAGGTGCCAGTGTTTGTTAACTATTGCCTTTATTTTCTCTTTTTATTAAACTTTGTGATAAATGGAATCTCGAAGTCTGTGGTGCATGATTTTATCTTATTTTGTAGCATATTTTGTCTGTTTAGTAGACTATTTTTTTCAACAGCTAGTTCTAATGTTTCTTTTTAATACTTTCTGTCGATGAATCTCTCCTTTAGAATATCTGTTGTTCCCTGTACACCACATCTCTGAGCAAATAAAAAGGAGAAGGCTTCTTGTAGGCGATCTGGTGGTTAAACATACAGGACACCTACAAGCTCATATTGAACCCCCAAAATAACCACAACATATATATATAAGCATATAAGTGTCACAGAGGAGTGCTACTGAGCATGGCAATATATATATTTAAAACCAGAGACATAACATAAAACACAGACAGAGCTCAGTGCACATCCAGTGAAACTCATACACGGTACAGTGCTTAAATATACACTCCCTCCCACATTTTATACATGTATATTTAGGCACTGTACCGTGTATGAGTTTCACTGGATGTGCACTGAGCTCTGTCTGTGTTTTATGTTATGTCTCTGGTTTTAAATATGAGCTTGTAGGTGTCCTGTATGTTTTACAATTCTTGTTCAGCTAGTCTTAGCTGATTGGAGGGTGGCAACCTCCTACCTAATTGAAGCTCACTCCCTCCCACATTTTATACATGTATATTTAGGCACTGTACCGTGTATGAGTACACACGCAGATGTTTTCAGTCACACAAACAGATACACTAAAAAAACAGACCCTCTTACTCACACACACAGATACTCTCACTCACACAAACGTAGGCACACACACTCACTTATATACCCAGACACTCATGCACACACACACAGACACATTTAGACACACACACACTCATACACACTCATAGATACTCTTATTCACACACTCAAACACACACATTCTACACACACTCACTTACATACCCAGACACTCATACATAGATACGCACACACACTCTCATACACACTCTCTCTCACACACACACTCTCAGACACACACTCTCTCAGATACACACTCTCTCAGACAGACACTCTCTCAGACAGATACTCTCTCAAACAGGCACTCTCTCAGACAGACACTCTCAGACAGACACACACACAGACACTCACACTCAGAGACACTCTCACTCACAGCAACAGTCACACACACACACACACACATACACACATACACTTCTCCACCAACTACAGTGTGCATTGAGACCAGGCAGACTACAGGAGGGCTCTGACTAGCTGTGTCCCCGTCCTCATGTGCCTCTACTGCTCTCTGCTCCACTGAGTGGTGAGGCAATTACTTAACCTGTCAATCATCACTGCTACCGGTCCTAACCAGATACAGTTTTGATGTCGCTTGGGAGCACGGTTGCCGAACAGAGACGATTGACAGGTCAGTCATCACTGTGCACAGCACATGAGCCTGGTGAAGAATTTTAGGCGGACGTCAAGCTATATATCTATGTTTATTAAAATTAGGGATGTTATGAAATGTATTCATACATATATAAAGAGCATATACATTAGTATACTGTATACAGATCTTGGACAGATTAAATGTACTGTGAAGGAAAATATGTAGTATTTCACATACAGTAGATATTTTCCGCAAAGGCCAAGGTTCTCTTTTTTAATCATAACAAACATTTAAAAAACAGAGTACGCAATAAGGAATTTCCTTGAACTATAATTTGTTCTAAAATTGCTACAACTAAATTCTACAACCATTAACTTTAACAGATAACCATTTTTAGCTTAGAATCCAACTTCAAAGTTGTAGTGCTTATCTTTCACTGCATAAAACGAACGGATAAACACTTATGTAGGGAAACGACCATGAGCAATGCACTGGCCCGTTTCTAAATATATACTGAATTATATGTTTTAAATAAAGTTATTGATTCTTCCATTGCAGAAACCAATAGCAGATGTTGCAAATATTTGTAGTAGGTAAGCTTAGTAATGCTCAGATTTGTTTCTTTTGCAATGAGGATGCTTTTTAAAAATTGTTAAACTATTTACTTCTCTGTATTTTGCAGATACCTGGAATAGCATATACTGTACTTAACTAAATTATAAGGTGGTTAAAACAGCCCTGCAAACTTTTAGTCAGAAATCAAGAACGTTCTGCTCAGGAAATGCTATATTGGCACTTGTTGTTTTCAGTAATTTTTATATTTTTAGATGTGGCTTTTCTGACTATAAATATAAAAAATATATATTATGAACATTTTTATTATTTTCATAAAATGTTTTAGCAGCTAACTGGTTGTCTTACAGTAATGGTAGCTATACATCTACCAAAGCAGCTTGCAAACAAAACAGACCTTTCTGGCGCTTTGGGCATAAGAGACAACATAAATATTTGTGTAATATGTGGATAATGTCAATAGCGATGAATCCAGATCCTCTGAAGACCTTACACCTCAAGAGAAAAGAGACAAAAACACAGAAAACACTACCACGGTGTATTATCCAAGAGGTAAAATGACTGATTAATGTCAGGGATATTGGCAGTAAATGATTTATTACTCCATATGGAACAAGATTGAAAAACTCAATCTACATTAAAAAATGTGTACATTAGTAAATAACAAAATAGATGTGCACATGAAATTACTACAACATTAAAACAAATGCTCTTAGCACTTGGTCTTTAATTCCTCCGCCGGTGTAAAAATTGGAATCCTACTCACATCAAGTGACTAGGACATGAGCCGTATTGTGGAGATATCACTGGCGCCTTGGTTCACTGGTAGGTGTTGGGTCCTAGTCATGCAGAAATGCCTCACTGTCCAGACTCCTCCGAATCCTCGCTGCTCGGCAGCCCCTACTGACGTCACCACAGATTTCTCCTACTACGTTGCGCGGACACCGTAGTAGTAGAAATCTGGGGTGATGTCAGTAGGGGCTGCCGAGCAGCGAGGATTCAGAGAAGTTGGGACCCAACACCTACCAAAGTGTATAAATAGGGAGGAAAATGCTAAAATAACATCATGGGGCATTAGAAAAATGCTTACAATAAGTTTAAAATCATAAAATAATTTATGCAGTTGCAGCTAACAGTTGTTGTACTCAACTCAAAAATTGCCTCGGTCAAACTAAGGTCACAGACAGGGTGTATATTCTTTTAGACACAATGTAGAGTCCAGTTATTTGGTCTACCCCTCTGTATTATAAAGACAGCCCTTCTCAAATTGACCTACTCTTCATAAATCAGGTCACGGACAGGGTATGTACATTTTGTAAGCACAAGAGACTGATAATAGACTGAAGATATGAAGACTGAAGATAATAATAATTAATAATATACTCTGGATTAATAGATATGACTTAGACTGAACATTTGAGCAATCAAGATCCACCACTCAATGTTCTTGTGTTGTTTCTCAACATACTGTAAAGCCTAGGACCAATCTTTAGTTTTTCCATTGGTATTGGGCTCCTTCTTTTTCAGGTATATCCAGCATGGCAAAGTAGTTATGACTTTTTTCCTACCCACATACATATTACCCTGTAAACTATGAGAAACACTGCCATTATAGAAAGAGAGGCATGCCTGAAGATAGTAAGACTAAAGACTAAGCTATAAAGACTGAAGATATAAAGACTGCAGATATGAATGGGAAGACTAGAGGTACTCTATATGAAGAATGAATATTTGAGCAATAGAGATCCACCGTTCAGTATTCTGGAGATTTTGCGTAGAACCAGGACAAAGGTTTGCCTTTACAGAAGGAGCGAGTGTCCTGAGACCCACCATTCCCCCTGCCTGTACTTGATCAGTTGTAGGGGCCTAGGACAAAGCTTATTCCTGAAATATTGGTGTATAAATTTTCAATATAAAAATTATACAAAATGACTAAATCATCCACTGTCATTGTTTTCAACTTATCAATTACTGTACATCATGGCATTTCTTCAAATACGATTTTAAGTTTAATACTTTCCATATACAGTAAGTATTGAGCTAGATATTTTGAAATGAAACATTAGAACATTGTAGATACAATTGGCCTACCTGGTGGCAGTTTTATGTGCCTCTGCACTATTGGAAGCCCATAAAAAACAGGAATCCATGTGTAGAAAACTTAAATCCATTATTAGCTAACCATTAATTCTCTCTGGCTCTTGTCAAGAACTCAGTTAGCAGCTGTTGAACACTAGATGGGATTACTTTTCAATACATTATAAAAAAGAAATATCATACATTTTTGTGAGACACTTCATTTTTTACAGTTTCCAAAGATATAAGAACAAGTCTATCTTTGTCTGCCCTTTTAGTTGTTATTTCCGAATCATTATATAAATGAAATAAAGCTTTCTTTTGAGCTTTAGTTAGATTATGTTGAACATTGTTTTTTTGAAATCTCCCTTTTGTAGAAAACTACCACTTATGAATTTCATTATATAACACTGTCTCAAACAATGTACAGTAACATGTGGGCTTACATTATAGAATGGCATAAAAGTAGATTTAGATTGTAATAATTAATCTATTTGATCTAATTTAGAAATACCCTCTGTCACATTAAAGATTGTGAGCAGCATGGCAGCCCAGAGGTTAACATTCATTCTAAAATAATTCTGTATTCTGTGTTCATCTAGCAATGCAGATATGTGCCATAAAATAGTACGGATTCATGGCTTAAAGTGACAATCAAACAAATAAAGAAATGCACTCCGTTTGTTGATCTAACCATAGCTAACTGTTTATATTACACTGACAAAGATTGGGTGATGGGTTGCATGCACCCAGATTCTTCAATGGGGAAGACGCTTATCTGGTTTGAAGAGCTTTTTTATTTTGTAACTTAATTTTTAATTAATCATTTTTCTGAATTTAGGGAAGAGGATACATAAAGGGGGGGAATACATTGATACATATAATCTGGTAATGTCACAATTGGGGAGGAATTATGGGAAAAGGGAAGGATACAGCATTTGTACATATAAATATAATGAACATCAGTTTAAATACAGCATAAATAACAACGTTCAGAATGTTTTAATCTAAATATGGAGATATACCCGCATGTCGGAACCAAGGGGCCCAAATCAATGAGAATTGTGAGGTAGAGGCATTCAGATAAGCAGAGAGCTTTGCCATATAAACTATATGCAAGATATTGTTGTTTATTTGGTGTAGAGATGGAGGGGCAGATTTTCCCAATTCTTGTCTTTTGTGCACCTACAGTAGTCGCATTTAAAATGTGGGAAATAATTTTGGCTTCCTTTTTATTTTGGTTGTCCATTGGTTTCCTTAGCAATATATATAATAGATCATGGGGAACAGTAATCCCCAGGATCCTATATATTAGGTTGAACACTTCCCTTCATAGTGGTTGGATTTTAGGACTTGACCAAAATATGTGCCTCTGCCTGGTCGGGTGTTACAACCAAAAATAAAACAAGATCGTGGTTTTTAAACTAATCTTTATTGACAAACCCGCACAATCTTCAATTAATGGAAGAGGAGCTGGCCCAGTATTTCTAAATAAATAACTCCCCAGAGGTTTCCTTAATCCATAAATCAGTGATTAGAGTCAAGTTGGTTGCTCTGGCTTCTTGGGGGAAAAAAAAGAAAAAAACAAAACAAATTGAAATACTAACACAAAAATTAACTAGAATCTATCCATTAAAAAAATTTCTCCTGGAAAAATTATAGACAAATAATTTAAGTAAGAGGCAAATTAAATCTTCTTTTGGTGACAAACGCAGAGAAAGCTTTATGATGGACCCAACAGAAATACTAGGAAAAAAGCAATAAGGCAAATAGAATGCTTGCACGTAAGTTAAAACAAAAAAAGCAAAGACCAAAATCCATAGTATATATACGAAAAAGGTCTGATATCACGTAACCCAAAATTATAAGTGAAGCATTTAAAGAATATTATGCATCCCTCTAAAATTTACCTCGACCAGTGGGAGATGGCTAAAAATAAAAGAGCAATAAAATTCAGAATTTTTTAGCAGAATGCCGACACCATACTTAAACCAAATGATATAAGAAACCTTGAAAAAAAATATAGAGCCGCTTGAAATTTTTGAGGCAATCAAATCCCTGAAAACTGGGAAGGCCCCTGGTCTGGATGGATTTTCTAATTTTTATTACAAAACCCCCCCAAAATACTCCTCCCATATTTAACAAAGATATTTAATGAAATGCTTATTTATATCACAATATTAATATATATGTCACGAGTACACTCTTATTTAGCTTTAATATGTTTATAGCCTTTATCACATTCATGCACCTGTATTGATATTATTTGAATCATTGTCATTTACCCACCAATCGGATACAAAAACGGGCTATAAATATCCATCAAGCCCCCCCCGCCCCCCGGGACATGCCCTGATGAAGTCAGTCAATCACTGATGAAACGCGTAGGCTGCATCATCACGTTGGGGGTTGAGTTACACGAGGATTCCCTGAGACGGAGTCAGCTGTTCCATAGTGAGTGCCTTCACTGCTTCTGAGCGAAGAATTTTACTATCCTGCTGTTGTTGCGGTTTTGACCGATTCTACCTCTTATACAGCCGAAGCTGGGGTTGAGTGCTCCTGTTCCTGCCTCTGGTTGAGCTGGGATATCCACCCGTTGAACACATTGGATGTGTTCTTGTAAAACACACGGGTCCCATCGCCGACCGAACAGGTACTCCCTCTAATGCTGTCTCACATCGGTTCCAATTAATCCTAACCATGATGCTCCCAGCTGACAGGCGCGCAGGCAGCGTGTACTCCTGTTCAGTGTACATCTGGGCACAGTGCTAGGAGATTGTGTATACCATCTATCACAGTGGAACTGTTTGTTCAACATTATTGTCATTGGAGACATTCACTCATCTCTATAAGGAGGACAGTATAAGGAACATTACACCTGTGGAACTTTATCTGACTTAATTTGTCTCTTTGGGTATCCTCCCATTTATTTCTGCAGCAATCTCAACCCTTATTTTTTACATATATATTTTTAACCATTGATCTGATATTTCTGCCGTAGTGGTCATATTATCTCCAATTTATATATATATATATATATATAAAAGGAAAAAAAACAAAGGGTGCAAACTGATGTACACAAGTGTATGAAAACACTTGCAGAGATATGCAACAATGAAAGTTCAATATGAGATATCCGGGACTGGATGAGACTTAAAAAATAAAAGAAACAGTCAAATATGGTGAAGCATGTAATTTTAGTATCATTCACGGCCAATACAAATCCTACTTACAATGCAGCAGGTAAAAATGGGAATTTCAGACTAAAATCCTACTCATAACCGCCAAACTAGAAACAATGACGCTAGGATCTGTAGCGCGCTCTTTGGAAGAAGCCGTCTCCTCTCCGACGCTTGAGCTTCAGACTCCCTCCTCCAAATCTCGTGATGGTTAGTGCGATATCACCGGACCTTGAACATGGGTGTCCAAAAGTATCCCCGTTGGTGTAATCGGAGTGGCAGATATTACAGACAGTTTTGGTTACCTGTAACGGATTGGGGGACTCGCACCTCTCAGCGTGTCCCCATCACCTCAGGTCACCTCAGGAGAGAGTAGATCTTTTAGATGAGGGTCTTAAAGCAAAACCTTCCAATGTCTATTGACAATGTTTTTAATTTTGTTTGAGTAACCGGTAAATTTTGTAATAAACTTGACACTACCTTCAAGGAAGTTCCTATTTTGAGACTGAGATGTCTGTACTGTGTTCTTAAATTTAGATTTCATAAGCAAGTCCTGACGTTTTGTTGCTCTAACTTTATTAAAGGACTCCTGTATTAAGTTGTGATTGTAGCCTTTTTTCTTGAAGCTGTCAATAAGATGACACGACTGCATCTCAAATGTGAGGTCGGATGAACAATTTCTCCTGAGCCTGTTAAACTGGCTCAGGGGAATATTTTGCAACCATTTCGAATGGTGGTTGCTCGTTGCGTGTAAATAACTCTTCACCGCCACATCTTTGAAATGCACCCGCATAATGATGTTACATTCATCATCTGCCGACAGCTCCAGATCTAGAAAAACCGTACACGAGGGGCTAGTCTGATGGGTGAATCTGAGGCTAAAATCATTGTCATTAAATTTGACAAGGAGTTGTTCGAGAGTGCCAGCGTCTCCATCCCATATAATAAGGATGTCATCAATATAGGGGCCATAGAACACCATGCCAGCCCCCAGCCATGCATTGGACCAGATGTATTTGGTCTCCCAAAACCCCATGAAGAGGTTTGCGTAGCTGGGGGCAAACCTGGTGCCCATGGCCGTACCACATGTCTGGAGACGGAAGCACTCGTCAAACAAAAAGTAATTGTGTTCCAGAATAAAGCCGATAAGGGAGAGAATGAATTTGCACTGTGTGTCGTGCAAATTTCCACCACCACCCAAAAAGTGCCCAACCGCCTTGAGAACCTTGTCATGTCGAATACAAGTATATAACGATTGGACATCATAGGTGGCCCACTGATATGTGGATTTCCATGAGATCAGGGAAAGGGAGTCTATGACGTGGAGCGTGTCCCTAAAATGCGATGGTAATTGGACCACATACGGTTGCAAAAAGTGGTCCATATATCTGGACACGCTCAACATCATAAAGTTCACCCCCGAAATAATGAGCCTACCTGGTGGGTTCTCTAGGCTCCTGTGCACCTTCGGAAGGTGGTAGAAAATAGGTATACGTGGATTAGCAATGTATAGGAAGCGAAACTCATTCTTGTTAATGAGCTTATTTTCCAATGCTTGTTGTAAAAGGGAATATAGCTCCAATTGATAGCCCACAGTAGGATCATCTTTTAACAATTTGTAAGAGTGATTATCTGACAGCAACCTCATTGACTCAGCCACGTATACCTCACGATCCTGTACCACAATGCTTCCTCCCTTATCGGCCTGTCTGATAGTAATAATGTTTGTTAAATCTTTAAGTTCTTTAAGGGCCTCAGATTCACCCAGAGATAAATTGCTCCTGATGTAGGGAGATTCCGTGCACAGTCTCTCAAAGTCCTTTAAAACCAGTGTATAGAATGTATCAATATAACTACCCCTAGATTGGTAGGGGTAGAATAAAGATTTCGGTTTAAATGAGGTCTGTATAACTTTTAATGGGAGAGAATCTTCAACATGCACCAACCAGTACGCACTAATCTCATCCACTTGTGACGAGGGACATGGTAAATCTATTTGTGAAGTAGATTCCCCCAAAAAGATCCACCAGATCCCCAATGCATCCCAAAACATCCTCACTTAGTTCACAGAGCGTATCTTCATTGTCCCTTGTCGATCTGATGGAAAAATGACGATTAAGTGTCAATTTACGTACAAAACTATTCAGATCGACAAAGAGATCAAAAGCTCTTGGTTTCGAACTTGGGGCAAAATGTAAGCCCTTGTTCAAAAGGGTCGTTTGGTGAACTGTCAGTTTATGTGAGGAAAGATTAAAGATGCCACTGGGATCTGGGATCTTTATTCTTGATCTGTTCTTCTTTTGCTGTACTTGCCTCCCTGCTCGGGTTCCTCTTGTCCTCTTTTTTGTCCCTTGGATGCATTTGATGTCGACTGGTGATTGTCCCATAATGGAAAGGGTTTCTCCATCCTTGCAGGGGGGCCTCCTTAACCTTTCTCTAAAAAAGAGGCACAAGATTTATGAGAGTCATATTTCTTTGTGCATCAATAGTTTTTGATCTTGCCCCTAAATTACCACTACACCCTGCTGAATCAGCCTCTATTATGTTATTAGGGCTCGTAAGAGGGTTAATTTCAGCAAGTTTGTCAAATTTATTATTTGTGTGGAATTTATCTAGATTTTCAATTGATGCATCAATTGTTTCTTTGGGTCCCTCAAAAACCTCACCCATGGAATCTACCCTAGAGAATTTTCTATATGAATGTTTTCTAGAGGGTTTCTTGTTATACCGGTTTTGCCTGGAATCGTTAGTACGTTTCCAGTTCAAGACTTTACCACTCTCATAGTCCTCATTATCTCTAGTTAATTTGTTTGTCTTCCTTTCCATTAACTCACTTACAAATGTTTCTACTCGTGTACTACATGTAGCCTCTAATTTGACAAACTCAGGATCTTCAGAAAAAATACGGAGTTCCTCCTGTGTAGTATCAATAATACAGTAGTCTCTAAAGTCTTTAGTTTGTCATCCCTATAGTCTACTAAAATCTTCATTAAAGATATGGAACAAAGTTCCAAAGCGTCATTCCAATTTTTAAGAAAAGCCTCATCCATATCGAATGATGTTTTTTTTTAAAGCCTAAGCCCTCTCGGTATAATTTTCTCATCAATGTAATGTTGGAGGGATAATCTATCCCACCAATGGCGCATCTCTTCCTTGAGACACTTTTCCAATTTGAAAAGTTTTCCCTTCATATCAGGATCATTGGGTAACATAACAGGGTTGGTTTTAGCCATAAACTCATCCTCCTATTAAACCTCTCTTCTTTGGATTGCATCATGTTGGCTACTTGAACTTAATGAGCTGCTATAAGGCTAAAACAAATATCAAAAAACATTGTCTGACACTTTCACTTCACATAGCAATCATTCGGTGCATCAATTGAAGAGTTCTGTTAACTGTTTATCTACCTACGTTGTATACCTTCTCTCCTGTTCATGTAACATCCAATATGTAGGTTGCACCAAAAGAGCACTGTGTGTCAGATTCCTTGAGCACAGACATGCTATTATCAAGGGGGTTCTGGCACACAGTGTTCCTAGGCACTTCTCTCAGATTCATTCCAAAAACCCCAATGAATTTAAGATTATGGGCATTGAGACTATACCTGATACTAAACTGGGTGGTGATAGATTCAAAGCACTTTGTGTCAGGGAATCCTTTTGAATATATTCCCTCGACACGCTTTCACCTAAAGGTTTAAACAAGTGTATAGATACTAGTACACTGGTCTGAGTTTGTTCTTTTTTGCTGTCTGTGTTCTCCCTGTTCGGGTTAAGATCCCCTTGCTCATGGGGGGGCGGTAATTTACAATTTCTCTGTTATCACAGAATATGGTTTCTCCATATTTCTGGGGTTTGTTCTTCCTTCCCCTCTATTTACTATTATTCCTATATCCACTTAGTCTACATTCATTCAATTCATGTATTATGTCCCCATTTAGGTTTACACTTGTTTAGCAGTTTTTATTCAATATTATTTTATTATATTATAATTTTAAAATTAGTATTTTTTTAATCAGCACATTCATTAATTAGCACATTCTATTAATTAATAATTTAGGTCCACCCTTAAAGTATATTCACAGATTAGATTAGTTTATGTTATATCTATGCGTATTATATATACACCAATTGGTATTGCTAGGGTCTATTTATATAGTTATCACTAATGTATTTACCTTTAATATTCACAATGGTTTGTTTTTGTTATTAATGTATAGCACATTGTGCACTTTATGCTATCTTAGTATCGATTATGTATTATCATATATATTTTTTAACAATGATATCACATTACTAGCCGTTTCGATTGTGTGTTGAATCAGCAGAGCTGATTCCAGTCTTCTTTGAGATTTTTTGCCGTGTTTACGTGGACTTTGCCCTATAAAAATGGCTATGCAACATCAACCAATCTCCTCCTGAGGAAGTCACGCAACGTGACGAAACGTGTAGAGACGGGGTGACGTGTGGGAGGAGGTCCTGTGTTCTTCTGCACTTTTCCCAGCTGTTCTGCCTGTGTTTCCAACATTGCATCAAAGAAGGAAGCTCTTTTTGAACATTGGAGACGCTGAAACGCTGCAGGATTCGTGGCAGGAGTCAGAAGCAGCTAAACCAGGTGCTCAGTATCCCGGATGAACCCCCCCCCCCCACTCCTGTAGATGACGCCCCATACAGATTCTCTACAATGTACATGTTATTTTAACCTTTTGTAAGTGTAAGTGTATCTCCTAGGGACACTCTCCTTAATAAATTCCCCCTTATTGCACATAGTTACGCGCTATGGAGCTTGCACTTTTTTGTGTTTTGTTTTTATATATATATATAGCAAAAAGTGGCACTGCGTGCTCATTTGCATGTCATTTCCCAGAATCCCTTGCTGCAGTGGAAGTGCTGTGTGCTGGGTGATAATGGTGAAGGGCGGGGTTGCAGACCTGAATTAGACATGCAGATGAGCATACAGTTATATTTACATATTTATATATATATACATATATATAAGCTCCTTCCAAGGCAGATCCAGAGTTCCAGGCCCACAAAGCAAGGAAGAGACAGCAAACTCAGTAGTATCCAAAAAAGAAGTGTATTAGTAGAAAACCATGGTGAATGTGCCTGTTTTCTACTAATACACTTCTTTTTTGGATACTACTGAGTTTGCTGTCTCTTCCTTGCTTTGTGGGCCTGGAACTCTGGATCTGCCTGGTAATGAGCTTATTTATACCTACTGTTTATATGGAATAAGCACCTACTTTACTGCAATATGTGTGTGCCATCTGTTTTTCTTTTTTTTTTATATATATATATATATATATATATATATATATATATATATATATATATATATATATATATATATATATATGTGTGTGTGTGTCAAGGAGTGCTACTGAGTGTGGCTAATTATATAAAACAAGAAACAAAGAAGTCCAGAGCAACATCCAATGTGACAAAAATACACAGTGAAATACCTATATATCTCTTGAAAAAATGGTCATTTAGTTAACTCTTTGACCAAAGCGTATAAGCCTGCGAGCCACTTTCAAGGCTTGACCATAATTTCGCAGGTCCTAACACTAACTGGTTCGTTTTTTTTTTTAACCATGTCCACCAGCTTCATGTACATCTTAGGGCACAAACACTCTTCATTATGATGAATGTATTTTTGCATTTGTCCAAATGTTGCAATTTTTAGGGTCTCTGCTCTTTAAGCTAAAGAAATATCAACATTGCGCAGATGGAACTACACCCAATGCCAGTCATCCAAAATAGGAAAGGTATTCTTGTATTCTGTAACAGGGTGGAGCAGGTATGACAACGGGTGGAGCTGTACAATGAAAGTAGTAAAGGTAATCAAACAGGTTTGTTAAAGATCAAGTTGTACTTACTTTGTCCATATATACTGCTATAAATACATAACACATGCACAATGCTACCAAATATAAAGGAGTTCATTGCCCTTCTGTAAAATTTTGCCACTTACTGTACACACAGTTAAACAAACAATACCACTAAAAAGCTAAGATGCTGTGCAGTCAATTGAATATTATAGAGACAAAAAGGAACTATAGTACTACTGTCTGAGACATTAAACATTTTTAATTAAATGTTTTTCCCCGGTACCAATTTGCTTCTTGCCTATGTAAGTCCAGTAGTATAAAAATATAATGTATTTACAAATTAATTAAATGTAATCTGCCTGTCTGTACCTCTTTCGCCCCTCTCTTTGTCTCTTTGCCAGCCTCAGCACACACTTTAACCGTCTCGTCCAGAAAATGGTGGCAGGGCCAGGAGTGGCATCTTTATACATATGTAGCTTACATTATTGCAACCTGTGGCACTTTCCTGAGGGGGAAAATAGCGCAATAGCCCCTCTTCCTTTCCACACATGGCATATTCAAAACAATTGCTGCCAAAGGTTGCAATAAAATTTGCTACATCTATAGGAAAGGCTAAATACAGCAAGATCAGAGCAGAGAGTGAATTGATAACAAGGTTTTGCCTTGTTTTCAAATTTGGTCCAATATACAAGATCTGATGTGCGGACTATGTTTTATTCAGATAGCTGAAGTTCAAGAGGGATTCAGATTTCTACAATCTGGATTCACTCATCTCTAATTTTACTCACTGGTACAGCGCCTCCATCTCCAACAGATCCCCAGAATGGTAGGGAGGAATCTCTGAAGGAGAACTCTCTGTAACTTCTCCCTGAATGATTCCAGGCTCAGGCAAGAAGGTTTCTATATCAAGGATTACTTTATTCCTCCATCTGGCAGACTGCCCATCATGCAGCCAAGTCACTCAGCCGCACATCATAGGGTTATCACCGAAGGAAGTCCCTGGACAATCACTCCTAGTCAGGGCCCTAGAAGCTGTCGTAGCTCTTCTCTTACTCCCTGGTGGACTAAAAGGAATAGTCTCCCACCTCTCCCAGAGGGAGGGCCACAAAGCCAGCCAGAGCCCTGGCAACTTGCTGGGATAGACTATCCTCTCTCAAGTGGGAGAGGAACTCACTAAATTCAGGAAATGCGATGCAATAAGTAGTTCCAATAGCACCACCACTGTGTCACCGTGATTGGACACATAGCTTGATGACACTATCTTCACTGCCTCACTGCACAGCATGTGTGTGTTTGGGGAAAACCCATGATTACTCCTGGCAAACCTGCCCTTAACAGGGATTACTGCACAGGAGGTGAAAGAACTATAGCCCCAAAAATACCAAGGGCTACACTCTCCCTCTGGTGGAAAACAATGGCCCACGCTTGGTCCTAAATTTTCTGGACCTTCCTTCTGATCAACAACCTGCATAACATAACAAATTACAACAGTTTATTCATCAAACAATATGAATCCCTGCAAATATAAACATCATCATAAAAGACATTCCCAATGACTATAATTACTCCCTACTGGAGAATCCACCTTAGTAATAATGCTTAGGGTCTGGCTTCTTGACCTCTCTCCCATTATGGTCAATTATTGTTATGTAGTATGACTTAGGATGCACATTCTCTGGACGATACACCACCTTGTGTTTGAAAGTATTCCTATGTATTCTCCATATCCTCATCAGGTAGCAAACCTTTTCCCCTGTTCTAAATGCAGAATGGCTCATTTTGGAACTTAGATCGTTCTCAATAGCTTCCCTTAGCCAGGCCTCCCTTTGCTCCTCTATTTCCTGCATTATAGGCTCCGGCACATATGGATACTCAAATCCATGAGACTGTTTGTACCGGGCAACTATGGCTCTCTCTGCCCTACTCACTCGAGTCAGCTGTCTATTACCAGCCTTGCCTGGCAGTACCCAGGACAAAGGTTTCTCCAGAGCTATTTCATCATAAAGAATGGAGGTTCCTTAGGGATTAAAATACCCCTCTTGATCTCATCCCATCTCATAGTGAGTGAGCTCATCTTGGGCTTCCTCAGTGGAGTAGGTACCAAGATCCCGCATTAAAATAAACCTAGTGCGATCCAGGAATGCTGAGTATCCCTCAAATAACGGTGCCCACCATTTGGTACTATGCTCCCTCACCACTTACGAATATACTGACTGTGGCAAGAGAGGGTTAATCAGGCCTAAATAAAGGTATTATACTCGGCTGATTAGCCCCAACTCGCATTGGGAAAGAAGGGGTTAAAATTATTTGCAGTGCACTGCTGTATTTGCCCTGTCCCAGCCCCTTTAACCCCCATTTGCAGGCTATTTTCTGCCTGCTGTAATAGAAGTAAATGCAATGCCTACTATATTCTTTTGAGACACAAGATGGAGTTGTGAGCGCCAAAGCAAGTGCTGATTGAAGAAGCGTGGTCTGTTTGAAGTATGAGTATCCATTTCTATCTATTCGACCTCGTGACCACAAGTAAATTTAATAATTGGCTTGTGGTTAGAGTTGAAGTGGTTTACTGATAAAATGTATCCGTCCCTTGTTAGCCCCGTAACTTGAAAGGCAGAAAGTCTATTGCCGTGTGAAGTGTGTCAATTGACATGAGAAGTAGGTGAACTTGACTCCCCACAAGCAAGCCTTTCAATTAGGAGGGCTAACTCGTGAACGGAGGCTCCCAGCACCCTGATTTTTGGTGTGCAAGTATAAATCAGTAAAACACAAACCTACACATTTAAATTACAGTTGTGGTACACCTAGAACATGACGTTTTAATAAAGTGTGTAATACTGTGAATTTAAAATGTACAGGCAGGAACAGTTTTTTCTGTGAGCCCGGGAAAAATCCTTTGGCATGTAAATATGCTAGGGATGAATGAGCTGAGGGTATTTTCCTTCCTGCACTTCAAAGAGATCCCGCTAAGCCGGAGACCCTCAGTCTAGCGAAGTGTCAGGGATGAAAAACCTCAGAGCACCAAAGTGTCAACATGGCCGGAATCTTGATAAGTGCCAGATCCCGGGCCATTGCCACCTTGGGACCAAACCCCAGACTAAGGGGTGCCGCAAAAAGGGTGTATCTCAGGTATGCTAAGTTGCATGGGTGTCAAGCTGACACATGCGCTTTGCACACCGGAAAGCCTTTTTGCCCGTTTTTGCAAACTGCAGACAAAAGGAGATTGGTGGGTTAAATACAGTATTAACACGGTGGGGATTGGGTGTACATGTTAAGGATAGACTGGATCATCCCTTTAACTGTGCCCGCCAGACTATCCCCAGTGTGATCCAGATACGATTCATGACTACGCTTTACGCAGGACTTCGTTCAAGCACAGCGGTAGCAGTTCCAGTACGCAAGGGGTTAATACTATCGAAACCAAGAATTTACCCCAAACTTTGGAATTCGTTAGCCCTGGGGACTCCCGAACGAATTCCTACGAACTTTAATGAAATACTTTGATTTGGCAGAGTTATTAGATCGGCAACTTGCGATCAAGTCAACAGGACCTTCTAACAGAGACTGCATTTCTTGCGCTTTCTCGCAAAGGACATTTTATTTTGTTTCCCATCCCATTAAGTGTTGTATTAAGTGTATTCTGAAGTTGTCGTGTGTTTGTCTAGTAAGGAAATAAATCACAATTTATTTTGCTCCTTGTGTTCAATCGAGAATCCCAAAAATATAAAAAGTGTTGATAAGTTGGTGTCCACCATGACACTGACCCTTCGGTGTCTCCACCTGAAGATACACCCGACGTTGCACTGGAATGTACCCTAACCACATGTTTAAACACCGTAGGGTTCATCACCAGAGGCTACACATATTGTTCCACTTCCCACTCCGATCCCTCATCAGAGGTTACACAATCACCCCAATCCTTGGATGAAACAAGCCTCTCCACGGATGTAGCCCGGGAATCCCCAGACCCCCCTTGGCTCGCACGGGACCAGGATGGAGCCTGGACAGGGGCAAGGGCAGGGGCATTGGCATTGGTACTGGGCAGTGGGGGCGGAGAAGTGTGACTGTCTTTGTAAAAGTCTCTGAGTCAGGCTATGCCGCAACCGGTAGGGGTTTTGGGTGTATCAGACTAACCCGACTTTCTCTTCCCTCGGCCAAGCACGGCCTTCATATATCTGTCCATCTCTTCAGGTGACAGACTGGTGCTTACCTGCGCGAAATGCGGGTATTTCCGGTCTGTTCCACTGATGGAACCGGAAAGGACGTCATCATCCCGCGATGTCGTGTCGTCCCAGTACAGGTCGAGGTCCCACACCGGAAGTTCCTCCTCCATTGAACGCTGCACCGGAAGTACAGCTACGTCTTTCTGCTGGACATATGCCTCGGTCTGGGCCTCCTCTACGGGTTCCTCCATTGTCGCCTGTCGGGAGTAAAGTGGCATCTCACCGCTCTGCTTGCTTACGACGGTCCCTTCATCCTCCGGCACCATCTCGGACCGCACCTCCGACACACTGGGAGTCACCACGGCCATGGGACTCTTCCACGGTTCAGGCCGCACCAGCTCTTGTTGTCGGGGTATCTCAATTTTCAGCGGTAAATGTTTCCTCTTTTGTTGCAGCACCGCTGTAGTGGTCCGTGTCACGCTGTGCCCACCACAAACTAGACGAGACCCTCAGTACTGAGGTGGGAATAGAGAAAACACCACTGACAGGCACGGGGATCCGGTCTAGAGTGTGCGTAGTTGATCTCGCCGGGACAGGAGCAGGGAGAGCAGAATTGTCGTAATACTTGCCGAGGTGAGGGTAGGAGAAGTCCGGAACGTTGGAGGTACTAGTCGCTGGGGTCGGTGCAGGAGAAGGTAGAATGGTCGAGGTCCGAGCTGGGGTCGGTGCAGGAGAAGGTAGAATGGTCGAGGTCCGAGAGCCGAGTTCAGGTTACGAGAGTTGCGGAGGATCAAGGACAGCCAAGGTTGGGGTTCCAGAGAAGCGGTGGTCCAAAGGGAAGCCAAGGACGGTACACAAGAGATAAAAAAAAACAAGGCAGGATATCTAGGAGACAAGAGAGGTAAGCACAGGAACAGGAAGCTTATGCTCAGCTTAACATGGCAAAAACAGAGCTCCTTATACTTCCTCCCAAATCTGGCCCTTCTACCTCCTTCCACATTACTGTTGGAAATACTATCATACACCCAGTAGCCCAAGCACGCTGCCTAGGGGTCACACTCGATTCCTCTCTCTCATTCTCCTCTCACATTCAAAATGTTTCTAAAACTTGTCGCTTTTTCCTCCGCAATATCACAAAGATACGCTTTATCCTCTGTTACTCGACTGCTAAAACTTTGACTCAGGCCCTCATTCTCTCCCATCTCGATTACTGCAACCTCCTGCTGTCCAGCCTTCCTGCCTTTCACCTGTCTCCCCTACAATATATCCTAACCGCTGCTGCCAGAATCACTCAACTCTTTCCTAAATCGGTCTCCGCGTCTCCTCTCCTGAAATCCCTCTCCTGGCTTCCTATCAAATCCCGCATCTCACACTCAATTCTCTTCCTCACTTTTAAAGCTTTAAACTCTTCTGCCCCTCTTTACATCTCAGCCCTAATTTCTCGTTATGCACCATCCAAACTCTTGCGTTCTTCTCAAGGATGTCTTCTTTCTACCCCCTTTGTATCTAAAGCTCTCTCCCGCCTTAAACCTTTCTCACTTTCTGCCCCGCACCTCTGGAATGCCCTTCCTCTCAATACCCGACTAGCACCCTCTCTATCCACCTTTAAGACCCACCTTAAGACACATTTGCTTAAAGAAGCATATGAATAGCACTGGATAATCCTGGACACATGATACATAAAGCTTGGCCCCCTGCAGACGCACTTACTACAATTCTCTCCTACTGTCTCTATATGTTCCCCTACCTACCAATTAGATTGTAAGCTCCTCGGAGCAGGGACTCCTCTTCCTTAATGTTACTTTTATGTCTGAAGCACTTATTCCCATGACCTGTTATTTATATTATTTGTTATCTATATGATTACAACATGTATTACTACTGTGAAGCGCTATGTACATTTATGGCGCTATATAAATAAAGACATACAATACAATACAATACAACTTCTTCCTGAATGATTCCAGGCTCAGGCAAGAAGGTTTCTATATCAAGGATATACTTTATTCCTCCATCTCGAAGACTGACCATCATGCAGCCAAGTCACTCAGCCGCACATCATAGGGTTGTCACCCGAAGGAAGTCCCTGGACAATCACTCCTAGACAGGGCCCTAGAAGCTGTCCTAGCTCTTCATTTATTCCCTGGTGGAGTAAAAGGAATAGTCTCCCACCTCTCCCAGAGGGAGGGCCACAAAGCCAGCCAGAGCCCTGGCAGCTTGTAGGGATAGACTATCCTCTCTCAAGGGGGAGAGGAACTCACTAAATTCAGGAAATGCGATGCAATAAGTAGTTCCAATAGGCACCACCCCTATGTCACTGTGATTGGACACAGAGCCTGATGACACTATCTTCACTGCCTCACAGCACAGCATGTGTGTGTGGGGAAAACCCATGATTACTCCTGGCAAACCTGCCCTTAACAGGGATTACTGCACAGGAGGAGAAAGAACTATAGGCCCAAAACTACCCAGGGCTACAAATAAATATGAAAAAACTCAATATACGCAGGATAATTTTAAAGTAACATCATAATACATGAAAACATTTTTAAATTAAGAATATGTTTAAAATTATAAAATCAATTAGAAAACTAAAATAATATCACTGATTTTTTTTTTTTTTTTTTTTAAGAAAGCTGCTTCTAGTCAGCAAAGAGAAGGACCTGCTGGAATTATATTTGTTGTTTTTGGTGACATCTTCATCAAAGGGGCTGTGGTTCATCCTAATGAATAGCAGCATCTCCACATCTTTGGGCATAAGTCTCCTGCGATACTCACTAATAATTGTACCTGAAGTGCTTAATATTCTTTGTGTGATGGATTCTTGCAACAAACCGGACAGGACCACAAGGCCGACGTTGAGATTAGGAAACACCGACCTAGAGACGCGAGGTCACGTCCGGTGTGCAGGTTCGTAGGTGTGGATAGCCGGGTCAGGGTAGACGAATGTAGAATTGTTGAAGGCAAGCCATGGTTGAGGATAGGAGAGAGCAGGGTAGTCGCAGGGAAGCCGAGGTAAAGGATTTGAGAGATTAGGATAGACGTAGGGAAGCCGAGATTGAGGATTGGAAACAGCAGTGAAGTCCACGGTAAACGAGGCAAGGGATGGTGAGACAAGGCATGGTGCTTTGGACCAGCAAATGTCACAAGGTTTATGCTCAGCCAACTTCCTGGTGGAAGAGGCTGAGCCTAAATAGCAGTACCGGTGAATCAGATGCAAGACTACTCCTACAGACAGAAGAGAAGCAAGACCCAATCAGGTGACTGGAGTTTGACAGGGGTGGAGCATGCATCTGAAACTCACAGTTACCCTCTCCCCCTACCCCCCCCACCCCCCGAGGAGCGACCTCCAGGTGCTCAAAGAATGGTTTCGCTGGGTATTTACAGTGGAACTTCCAGACGAGTCGAGGTGCATGAGGTTGACTGCGGGGAATCCAGGAACGCTCCTAAGGGCTGAAACCTTTCCAGTGGATGAGATACTGTAGATTTCTTCTGGACCTCCTGGAGATGAGGATGGACTTCACCTCAAATTACTCCTGACCATCCACTAGGACACTAGAAGAGGCAGAGTGGGGGCCATGGGAGCAGAGCCAGGTGGGTCCTGTATGTAAGGACTTGATGTTCCTTGTTGAGAGCCACTCCATGTCTCCCAGTTTATATTTCAGGAACAACGCCTGTTTCGGTCGGCATGGATCTTCTGGGAAGCACCGGCTTTCACCAGGCTCACCCTGATCTTGGCCTACTGTTCCTGCAACTGTCCAATCCAGTCATCTATGGCTGGGACCCCTGACGGGACCCCGAAGGCATGGAGCACTGATGGATGAAAGCCGAAATTGGCAAAAAATGGTGACTCCTGGGGCGACTCATTCTGTAGATTTTGTAGCAGATCGGCACAGTCGTGCTCCAAGGACTGATTAGTCAGTTCTGTCTGTTCATTCGACTGTGGACCACCACCAGAATTGTGGTCATGCCCCTGGATTGAGGTAGCTCCACTATGAAGTGGATTGTAACATGTAAAGAAATCAATTTTTGTTCGCACAAAATATATACACAATACAAATTTGGTTATATGTAGACATGGGCAAAATTGTCAAAATCCATTTTGCGGAATTTCCATAGCATCCCACTCAAAATCCGTTCCGCAATGTAAAATCCATCGGCTCATTTTGTTCCAGTTTCAATCCACGTGGATTAATGAAAAACCACCATTTGATACAATCCGCTGGCGGATTTTACTTATCCAATCCGCGGATTCCGCAATCGTGAACTGGATTGTCGGTGATAGAAAAAATCTAAAAAAAAAAAAAACCAAATAGCCCATTTTGAGATAGATTCTGATAATCCACAGACCAAAGGAACCATCCGATACGCAGTGGATACAAATCCTTCAAAACAATTCGCCCATTTCTAGTTATATGTCCCTAAATACTTTAGTACTCTATTTGAGCATATTATGTACCATTTCAGAAGGACCATCATCCAGACAGCCATCTGCAAATTTAGAAAGCTCCATGGAAGATGTGAGGAAGAGCTACAAGAGGAGGACCCAGTCAATTTAAACCTCACTGAAGTTCCGAAGGAGCAGCATGCAGTTCCACTTCTGGCTCCTTCACCTGCTCCATCAACTGGTGTGCCTCACCAGCTCATGAGGCTGACCACTCGATTGATATTCTATGAACAGGTTATTCTGCAATATCAGCATCAGCTAATACATACCTGTATGCATAATTCTACATATTGGCAGATTAATTTGCTTTTTGGCCTCATCTCGTTAAATAGTTTCCACCATTACAGAATGGTAACACAATTCCTTCGGCAACATAGCACCAATGTGGCCAATAGTAATGTGGCCAATAGTTTGACCTTACTTACTAGTGCTGTAAATGGCCTAATCTGGGCAGTGCAGCAAGCATCAGAAAGTTTGCAAGCACATTCAATTTTGTGCCCTTTACTTTAGCATCAAGCTAATCCTTGCCAAAATCAGGGATTTTTCTCCTCATGTCTTCTCCTCTTCTTCCTCCAACATCTTCGCCTCGTCCACCTAGCGAATAAGTGGCCAAAGCTCATGGGCGACCACGTACAAGGGGACCTATTCATCCTGTCCGTTCTGCTACAAAAAAAGAGGAAGAGATCATTTGTGATTTATTTTGTTGTACATTTTGTGGAAATGTCCATGTGACATTTTTGTTTATGTTCCTTTTATTCCAGTGCTTACACTGTGGGGCGTATGCACTAAGAGCTGGGAAAATAAATATCGCCGGGCTGTTTAAATCGCATGTTTTGACAGCGTTACTATCATGGTATGCAGAAATCCCAGAATACCTGTGATAGCAACATTTGCAAAACTGGCGAGCAGCTGGCGACGTGAGAATCGACCCTCTGAAAAGGGCTTACCCGGCGATTACTTCTGCTGCAGAGAAAGAGCCGCCTCTCCTTGCGCAAATCTCGACATAGATCAAAAGTTTTTAATATAACATTTAATACTAGTGTATTGTAGCAGGGGGTCTCTGGAGCAGAACCTCATTGATTTGAGATCCGGGGACCCCCTGCTTCCCGAAATGCAGGCCCGTTATGAGGTGCCGGTATCTCCTATGCATTTTATTCCCACAGTCACGTGACACGGGACATTTAAATGCATAGTAGATACGGGCACCCCATAATGGGGTCTGTATCTCAGGAAGCAGGGCGTCCCCTTACCTCAAATCAATGTGGTTCTGCTCCGGAGACCCCCTACTACAATACACTAGTATTAAAACCCAAATAAAAAATTGAACAAATTCATTACCGTAGCGGCTATACGCTATGGTAATGAATCTGCTTTAATGTAATTTTTATTAATAGTGTGAGGGAGCAAGGGGTCTCCAGAGATGAACCGCATTGATTTCAGCCTTGGGGACCCACTGCTTCCCGAGTTACAGGCCCTGGTATGGGTGTCCATATCTCCCTCATTATTTGAATCCCCCAGTCACGTGACACAGATGATTAAAAAATGTTGGCGATACCAGCACCCGATGCCCCATATTGAGGCCTGTAATTCGGGAAGCAGGGTGTCCCTGAGGCAGAAATCAAAGCGCTTCTGCATACCCTGTTAGTAACGCTGTCAAAACTAGTGATTTTTTCTCACGGCTCTTAGTGCATATCCCCCTACAGGTGCAGCGGCCATTATTCGAACATATTACGGAGCCGTTTTCGTGTGCTCTGCTGTACTCCCCGTGGCCAATCACACGGATGATTTTTTTTAATTTCATGGATTCCGATTTCTTTGGGTGCAATTCTTCGCGTTTCCGTGGCAGAAATGAATGAATTGTAATGTGTACAGTACAGTATTGTGTCAATTTGCAGTTGTCTAAAAACCAGAACACTAAAATGCCATTAACTATACTCGATAAAACACGAGTCAACACGCAGTAATGACATGACATGGGTATTCCGAAGTATACAACGCGTGAAATGTTCCAATAACGGCCGCTGCATCTGGATATAGTTTATAACATTAACTAAATAACATTTTATCAGATGCATCATGTGTTTGTGACTATTGTGTTATTCATAATAACGTATTTCCTTGATTGTAAGATGCCATCGATTGTAAGACGCACCATCGATTTGGCACTTACAATCAAGGAAAATAACTTTTCACTTACCATGTTTCAGGAGTGGTCCCATATCAGCGGAGGATGAAGCAGGCGGCGGCAGGATAGGTCCCACGTCTGCAGAGATTTGAAGATGGACAGCGTGCGGGCGTGCGGTGGTGGCGGGAGATGATCATAGTAGAGCCGAAGACCTGAAC